>NW_024730009.1:0-32500 GCF_018991925.1 Homarus americanus | reverse complement strand
CCGCTCTATATCTCCCCCACGCCCTCCCTCCCTGCCTTTCTTCTCCCCGCCTTACTACCACCATTCCTCGCAACCACCATCATCCTTCCCCTTCTTTCAACCACTACAATCACAATTATCATCATCAATCACAACCACCACCATTAACCTTCACCTCTCTCTCTCTCTCTCTCTCTCTCATGACCGTATCCCATGTAAGTAATGTCGTTGTGTACGTTTGTCCGTTCACTCCAGTAACGACACTTGTTTTCGTTTAGGCAAAATTGAGTTCACGTCGTTATGTGACGTAATAGTGGCGTCATTCTGTGTTTATGTGACGTAGTAGTTACGTCATTGTGTTTATGTGACGTAGTAGTTACGTTATTCTGTGTTTAGTGACGTAGTGGTGACGTCAGTAGAAGATCAGCGTTCTTCATTTGTTTTTGTTTGTGAATTAAGTTGCTTATTATGTTGATTTAAGTTTCTTTTTTGCTGGTTTTAATTTGTTAGTATTATTTTAAGTTTTATTGGGGGTTTAATGTTTTATTTTAATTTTTATGTCGGGGTTAGCGTTTTATTTTAAGTTTTGTTGAGGGTTTAATTCTGTTGATTATATTTTAAGTTTTAAGGTTAGTGAGTCTAGTTGTGTTAATAAGTTGTGATGTAGTGTTAATGGTACAGTAGTTGTGTTAGGTCTTTATCCCCAACCCTACCTGATGGTGTTGCAGGGTGGCGGAGGTCCGTAAGCAGCGCGTATACCTCCTCCGTCGGCGCCTTCTGCAGGGGTCCACTCACCCGTCCACTGTCTTGACCCCAAACTTGTGAAGAGGCTTCTTCCTTTCTCACGCCTCTCAGGGATCATCTCTCAGGGTCAGGGAGTCCCTATCACATGTTAGGGACCGCGAATATATCGACACTTCGTCGGCGCCTTCTTCGACAGTCCATAACCTGTCCGTTGATGTCTTGTCACTAACACGTGAAGGTGGAGTCTTTTCACACGCTTCAGGATCCTCTTCTCTTGATCAAGGGTGTCCCCCATCGCTGATAGGGACCAGAAGTGTATCATACCTTCGTCGGCGCCCTCTTCAGCATCCCCACTACCTCACACCAAACTCTTGAAGGGGCTGACCAATCAAGGGACTTCATCTTTTCCTCAAGGGGTCCCTGTCACAACTGTTAGGGACCTCGTGTAGGTCCTCTCGTCGTCTGCCTCGTTCACCTTACTCCCAAGATAACAACGGTGGTGAGGAGTAACGTGTGGTGGTGGATGGGCGGGTCCCCCTGACCTGTTCCTCTACTGTTTATAGCCTCTTCTTAGTCTCACATAAACCTGTTTAGTGCGTCACTACAGCAAAAATATCATTTGTGACCTCCAGCCGGCGGCCTGGTGCTGGTGACGGCTACTACTAGTGCGTAAGGACCAACGAGATAAAGTCAACTGAGGACTGAAGTTTAAAGCAAATAGAGCCGAGGGAAGTAAAGGGGCAGGACAAAAGCTGAGTGCGGGGGTGTAGGAGGCTATAGTATGATTATTGTGAGGACAAGTGTGGAGTGGGGGAGTAAGTAGGCCCGTGGGGAGGCACGGTGGGGGGTGTAGAGGAGTAGCTTATACCCAGAGGGACACAGTGTGAAGCATGGAAGGGGTGGAGGGCACTAAGGCAGGAGGAGGAAGACCACACGATGATAAAAATGGTGAGGACGACCCTGTAGGGGACGCCGATCTACGGGACAGTCCAGCCTCACAACATAGCTTTTCCTCTCTACCTAGTCTGCAGGACAGCAGCGGGTCACAGGAGGGCGAGGCAGCACACCCTACCATCTCCACCAGCACCAGCTGGGAGCACAAGACCAAGCCCAGGGTGGAGGGACGAAGGGGCCGCAACTGGTGGGACTGGAAGGCGGCGGAGCAGCGGAAGATGCAGAGTGGTGACGAAGGAGACGACGAACTGACGAGCTTGGAGAGCGAGAGCTTAAAGAGGCGTACCCCCCTCCCCAAGATTCGAGAGAATCTGCCTGAACCTGACGGTGGGCGTGACGGTGGGTACGGCATAGGGGGGACAGGAGGTGGTGGGGTGTTGGGTGGTGTGGGGGCAGGGATGGGGGGCGCGAGGGGGCCGAGCGGCGGTGGTGGCGGCAGTCCTGGGCTGCGCGTCACGTGGGACGAGCGCGCCGCCGAGCCACCACTCCTGCACCAGCCTCGCCACCAGCCGCTACTCCTCCAGCAGCACCACTTCCTGCCCCAGCAGCAGCAGCAGCAGCAGCAGCAGCTCCCACATACGCGTCGCGCTGCTCCAGGGCCGCCTGGCAATCAGTCAGGTTTAGGGAGCGGCGCGCCCCGCTACACTACCTCTCACGCGCCGCCCACACCCGCGCAACCTAACGACCAGCCCAAGAAGGTGACCATCACATCCTTCAATCAACCTAAACTCACATCCGTCGTTCCCCCCCTCTCCGGACCCCCCACGCCTTCTCCCGAGAAGAAGGAACCTCCCCCGCCGGAGAAGAAACCATCTTCTTCCTCCCACACTAAACCTCTCACTACACAGAAGACTCCTACACCTGCTTACGACTCAAAGTCGCCTGCTACGCCAGGGAAGGCTCTGCCAACCTATCCCGAGAAAGGCGCGCCACTGTCGCCAGAGAGCCCGCCACCTTCAGCGCCGCCTAAGGACTTGGTGTATGCAGATGCTCGTGAGAGGAAGGGACTGAGTGGTCAACCACACAAATACTCCAGCCGTAAACAAGAGGAACCTCCCAAGAAGGCTCCGCCACAGGACCTAGCCAAGAAGACCGTACAGGAAGTCCCCGCGACTACTAAGTGTCAGCCTAGTGTTCATTCTAGTCCGACCCGAGCGAAGGAATCAAAGGACAAAGTGCGTGATCGAGGCCAAGGAGGGGCGAGAGAGAAGTCAGGAGAGCTCGTGAAAGATAAACCTAAAGGTGGTGGTGGTGGTGTAAGTGAGAAGGAAAGGCAGCAGCCCTCTAGTGCATCTGACTCTCAGACTGTCGCGGTATGGAAACCTCAACCAGGAGGCGGGGCCAAATATGGTCCACCCCCTCCCGGAGATAAGAAGCGTGTGGAGGACCAGAGAAGTGGGTCGTTGGTGTGGGTGAACCTGCCCGGCGGAGGGTCAAAGCTCGAGTGGATGCCCACCCCCGCCCTCGTCACCATCAAGTCCACGCCGGCGCTGCCCAGCCGCGACGTTGACCGCTCGTACCAACTAGTTCACAAACACAATGATAGTGCGGCGGGGGCGGCGCCTGGGACGGACGCCAGGGGGAGGGGTGAAAGGGGAGGGGGAGGAGCCCAACCCGCCTCGGGGGAGCGCGTGACGCGTGCGATCAGTGCTGTGCCACGTGCTAGTGTCGTCGGAGTTAACCCTGGAGTGCACGGGTCTCCTCGGTCAGCGGGTGGCGGCACACCCGTACAGGGAGTGCTCAAGCAACCCTCAGCGTCACCCTCTAATCGCAGTGCCCAGTCAAAAAACGGGGTTACTTCTGCCCCGGGCGCGACACATAGGCCCGAGGGCAGAGGTACCAACGACGACGAGAGTACAGTGTTAACAGTGGCGGGGAGGAGCAGCGGACAGGTAGTGAGGATTAGAGTGCGCCCTGAAGTGCACGCCTACCTGACAGGGCTCCCAACCACGTACATCGCCGCCAACATCCACGCCGCCACCGCCTCCGGCCGGCGTGACAGCCACCAAGACAGCCAGAGCAGTTCTGGTTCAGCTCTGACGGCCGGGTCGGAGGGCGGTGGCGAGGGCTCAACAGGTTACCACGAACACGACTATGAGGAGGTGGTGGACGAGTACACGCTACTACGACGCGCTGTGGACGACCACGACCCCGAGGCCATGCAACTCCTGGCCGTCGCTGAGGCCGCCATCAACCCCGACATCCCCGCCCGGCCTCACGACCCAGGTCAGTCTTGTCCCCTGGGTGACCCTCTGCGCGCTGCGCTCTGCTCTATCTCCGCCAACCCACCCACAACGGCGCTCTGCTACCCCAGCCGCCCGTTTCCTTCATGCTCCACTAACGCTGGCTCCTCTACCCTACTCTGCCTGTTGATGCTCATAGAGTAGTTACGCTCATCCTGCTCCTGTACTGTACTGTACCGAGTAGAAGAACTTGCATGGTGTGGCCTCTAGATACTGACTAGCTCTTTTGGCGCTGCATTTTGCTGCTGTATAAAGTTTTCATGTATTTATTTTTCACATGTATATTTTTTAATATAACTGTACCAGTCCTGTGAACCATGTAACCTCCTCCCACTCCATGTTTGTTACAGTCCAAAATAAATCCCTACTCCCCCTTCCCTAAGCCACCTCGTGGGGATACTTGCCCGGACACTTTCATTATGGTTCTTTCTTGTTGCATAAATAGACTACGCGTACATAGTTGGCAGTGTTGCAGCAGGCAGCTCAGGCAACAATGCACGCTCACTCCACGTACTGGTGTTGATGTCATTGTTGTTGTTTTATGTGCAGTGTTGACGGAGCGTTGTGAGGGGCGGGGTTTTCAGAACGTTTTGGGGGGGAGAGAGGGGAGGGGGAGGGGGGGTCCTCCCATTAAGAACAGGAAGTGGAGTGATTGATTCCTGCCGTGTGTTGTGTGAGGGGCAGGATGTAGTAGTGTTTTGACGGTGATGAGGGACACACACACACACACACACACACACACAGCCGTCCACCTCACCTCACCCTCACGTATTGATCAGTAACCATCACACAAAAGCCAGACCCACGTGTCGACACGCTAGTCCCTGTGATCAGCTGCTGGTAGGCCTACACCCCTCACACAGCTGCCACCACCCACCCTCCCCCTCCCCCCCTCCCCTCCCCCTCCCCCTCCCCCTCCCCCTCCCCACCCCCCTCTGTTTATGACCTAGTGAGGAAATGCATTCATGACCGGTACGTTAATGTGTGGTCGAGATTTTTAACTGGAGAAATGAGCTGTAAATATTGAGGTGAATACAGTTAGTTTTTTAGTGCCAGTCGAATATTGCTCAAGTTCTCCCAGTCGAGAAATCTTAACTGGAAAAATTAACTGGGAATGACGTCATGTTTACAGTTATTTTAGTTGAGTGATGTTCATTTGTTTTTTGTTTATAAGATAAGAGACAATAATACAGGTACAGTTAGTAGATACAGGTACTAGATACAGGTACAGTTAGTAGATACAGGTACTAGATACAGGTACAGTTAGTAGATACAGGTACTAGATACAGGTACAGGTACTAGATACAGGTACAGTTAGTAGATACAGGTACTAGATACAGGTACAGTTAGTAGATACAGGTACAGTTAGTAGTGCAGGTACTAGATAAGTACAAAGTAGATACAGGTACTAAATACAGGTACAGTTAGTAGATACAGGTACTAGATACAGGTACAGTTAGTAGATACAGGTACTGAATACGGGTACAGTTAGTGAATCAGTACTAGATACAGGTACAGTTAGTAGATACAGATTGCTAGATACAGGTACAGTTAGTAGATACAGGTACTAGATACAGGTACGGTTAGTAAGATATAGTGCAGATACAGGTACAGTTAGTAGATGCAGGTACTAGATACAGGTACAGTTAGTAGATACAGGTACTAGATACAGGTACAGTTAGTAGATACAGGTACTAGATACAGGTACAGTTAGTAGATACAGGTAGATACAGGTACAGTTATTATAGATACAGGTACAGTTAGTAGAATACAGATTACTAGATGCAAGGTACAATTGGTAGATACAGGTACTAGATACAGGAATACAGTTAGTAGATACGGGTACTAGATACAGGTAGTTAGTGAATGCAGTACTTGCTAGATACTGCAGGTACAGTTAGTAGATACAGGTACTAGATACCAGGTACAGTTAGTAGATACAGGTACTAGATGCAGGTGCAGTTAGTAGATACCAGATACTAGATACAGGTACAGTTAGTAGATACAGGTACTAGATACAGGTACAGTTAGTAAATACAGGTGATACAGGTACAGTTAGTAGATACAGGTACTGATCAATTGTTAGTAGATAGGGGTACTAGATACGGTACGTTGTAAATACAGGTACTAGATACGGTGATTAGTAGATACAGGTACTGAATGCAGGTACAGTTAGTAGATACAGGTACTAGATACAGGTACAGTTAGTAGATACAGGTACTAGATACAGGTACAGTTAGTAGATACAGGTACTAGATACAGGTACAGTTAGTAGATACAGGTACTAGATACAGGTACAGTTAGTAGATACAGGTACTAGATACAGGTAGTTAGTAGATACGAATTCTAGATACAGGTACAGTTAGTAGATACAGGTACTAGATACAGGTACAGTTAGTAGATACAGGTACTAGATACAGGTACAGTTAGTAGATACAGGTACTAGATACAGGTACAGTTAGTAAATACAGGTACGTAGTGAATACAGGTACAGTTAGTAGATACAGGTGACTGAATACAGGTACAGTTAGTAGATACAGGTACTAGATACGGTACAGTTAGTAGATACAGAATTACTAGATGCAGGTACAGTTAGTAGATACTGTACTTGCTAGATACAGGTACAGTTAGTAAATACAGGTACTAGATACAGGTACAGTTAGTAGAGTACAGGTACAGTTAGTAGATACAGGTACTAGATACAGGTACAGTTAGTAGATACAGGTACTAGATACAGGTACAGTTAGTAAATACGAGTTACTAGATACAGGTACAGTTAGTAAATATGGAGTACTAGATAAGAGTACAGTTAGTAGATACAGGTACTAGATACAGGTACAGTTAGTAGATACGAGGTACTAGATACAGGTACAGTTAGTAGATACAGGTACTAGATACAGGTGCAGTTTGTAGATACAGTTAGTAAATACAGGTACAGTTAGAAATGCAAAGTCTTAGTAGATACAGGTACTAGATACAGGTACAGTTAGTAGATAAGGTACAGTAGTAAATACAGGAGTAAATACGAAGTTAGTAGATACAGGTACTAGATATGGGTACGGTTAGTAAATACAGGTGCTAGATACAGGTACAGTTAGTAGATACAGGTACTAGATACAGGTACAGTTAGTAGATACAGGTACAAGTAGATACAGGTACTGAATGCAGGTGCAGTTAGTAGATACAGGTACAGTTAGTAAATGCAGGTACTAGATACAGGTACAGTTAGTAGATACAGGTACTAGATGCAGAATTACAGTTAGTAGATACAGGTACTAGATACAGGTACAGTTAGTAAATACAGGTACTAGATACGGGTACAGTTAGTAGATTGAGTACAGTTAGATACGAGTTACTAGATACGGAGCGCAGTTAGTAGATACAGGTACTAGATACAGGTACGATTAGTAGATACAGGTACTAGATACAGGTACAGTTGGTAGATACAGGTACTGAATACAGGTACAGTTAGTAGATACAGTACTAGATACAGGTACAGTTAGTAGATGGGTACTAGATACAGGTACAGTTAGTAGATACGGTTAGTAGATGCAGGTACAGTTAGTAGATACAGGTACTAGATACAGGTACAGTTAGTAGATACAGGTACTAGATACAGGTACAGGTTAGTAGATACAGGTACATAAATACAGGTACAGTTAGTAAATACAGGTACTAGATACAGGTACAGTTAGTAAATACAGGTACAGTTAGTGAATACGGTACAGTTAGTAGATACAGTGCTAGATACAGGTGCAGTTAGTAGATACAGGTACAGTTAGTAGATACAGGTACAGTTAGTAGATACAGGTACTAGATGCAGGTACAGTTAGTAGATACAGGTACAGTTAGTAAATACAATAGAGTTAGTAAATACAGGTACTAGATACAGGTACTAGATACAGGTACAGTTAGTAAATACAGGTACTAGATACAGTTACAGTTAGTAGATACAGGTACAGTTAGTAAATACAAATTACTAGATACAGGTACAGGTAGTAGATACAGGTACAGAAGTTTAGTAGGACAGGTACTAGATACAGGTGCAGTTAGTAACTAGGTACTAGATACAGGTGTCACGTCATCATCTGTACATTATAGAGTGCTAAGAGTTTTAATTATCTCTGTAAATGAACCGGATGTGATGTCATGTTTGCAGGTGAATTACTTGCTGTTCTTGATGGTGAATAACACAAGTGTTTGGGGGTATTGTATGTGTATGTATGTATGTATGTTATGGGGTGTATGGGTGGATGTGCGTATGTGTAGATATACCGGTATGAATGTGTGTATTTGTTTCTTGGAGAATGTGTATAGGTATTGTGTGTGTGTGTGTGTGTGTGTGTACAAGTGAGTGTGTGCCACTTACCCAGGAAGGGGAGGGGGACACGTGGGACCGTCATAGTATCTAATGAATGACCTTCTGTATGACACTTACTTCCTGTGTGTGTGTGTGTGTGTGTGTGTGTGTGTGTGTGTGTGTGTTTTCTGCGGTGTTGGTTTCACGGTTCTCTCTTCCTGCTGAGAGGGAGGGAGGAGAAAGAAGGAGGAGGAGGGAGACCAGTGCTTCCGGCCTCCCTCCCAGGAAGGAGAGAGAGCCCACCCACGTGCTCCGCCCCACGCCTCCCTTCCGCACGCCTCCTCCCGCCCACGCCTCTTTACCCGCCCACGCCTCCCTCCTGCCCACACCTCCCCTCCCACCCACGCATCCCTCCCCCCACGCCTCCCCTTCAACCACGCCTACCTCCCGCCCACACCACTGGCTAGACAGTGATATACAGTTTGCTTACTCGCTGGGTGGTGGTGAAAAAGTGGCCAGGAGATGGTAGTAAAGTAATGAGATCATGAGGTGGTCATTGATGAGGTCGTAGGGAGGTGGTTGTGGTGAAAGGGTCGTAGGGAGGTGGTCGTGGTGAAGTCGTAAGAATTGGTCGTGGTGAAAGGTCGTAAGGAGATGGTCGTGAATGAGGAGGTCATTTGAGGTGGTCGTGGTGAAAGGGTGTAGGGTGGTCGTGGTGAAAGGGTCGTGGGAGGTGGTCGTGGTGAAAGGATCGTAGGGTCGTGGTGAAAGGGTCGTAGGGGAGATGGTGTGATAGAGGAGGTCATTTGAGGTGGTCGTGGTGGAAAGGGTCGTAGGGAGGTGGTTGTGGTGAAAGGGTCGTAGGGTGGTCGTGGTGAAAGGGTCGTAGGAGATGGTCGTGATGGGGAGGTCATTTGAAGATTGGTCGTGGTGAAAGGTCGTAGGGGGGAGAATGGTCGTGGTGAAAGGGTCGTAAGGGAGATGGTCGTGATAGAGGTCATTTGGGGTGGTCGTGGTAGAAAGGTCGTAGGGAGGTGGTCGTGGTGAAAGGTCGTAGGGAGGTGGTCGTGGTGAAAAGGGTCGTAGGGAGATGGTCGTGATAGGGAGGTCATTTGAGGTGGTCGTGGTGAAAGGGTCGTAGGGAGGTGGTCGTGGTGAAAGGGTCGTAGGGAGGTGGTCGTGGTGAAAGGGTCGTGAGGTGGTCGTGGTGAAAGGGTCGTAGGGGAGATGGTCGTGATGGGGAGGTCATTTGAGGTGGTCGTGGTGAAAGGGTCGTAGGGAGGTGGTCGTGGTGAAGGGTCGTAGGGAGGTGGTCGTGGTGAAAGGGTCGTAGGAGGTGGTCGTGGTGAAAGGGTCGTGGGGAGATGGTCGTGATAGAGGAGGTCATTTGAGGTGGTCGTGGTGAAAGGGTCGTAGGGAGGTGGTCGTGGTGAAAGGGTCGTAGGGAGATGGTCGTGGATAGAGGAGGTCATTTGGGGTGGTCGTGGTAGAAAGGGTCGTAGGGAAGTTGTGGTGAAAAGGTCGTAGGGAGGTGGTCGTGGTGAAAGGGTCGTAGGGAGATGGTCGTGATGAGGAGGTCATTTGAGGTGGTCGTGTTGAAAGGGTCGTAGGAGGTGGTTGTGGTGAAAGGATCGTAGGGAGGTGGTCGTGGTGAAAGAGGTCGTAGGGAGATGGTCGTGATAGAGGTCATTTGAGGTGGTCGTGGTGAAAGGGTCGTAGGGAGGTGTCGTGGTGAAAGGGTCGTAGGGAGATGGTCGTGATGGAGGAGGTCATTTGAGGTGGTCGTGGTGAAGGGTCGTAGGGAGGTGGTTGTGGTGAAAGGATCGTAGGGAGGTGGTCGTGGTGAAAGGGTCGTAGGGAGATGGTCGTGATGGGAGGTCATTTAAGGTGGTCGTGGTGAAAGAGGTCGTAGGGAGGTGGTCGTGGTGAAAGGGTCTGTGGGAGATGGTCGTGATAGAGGTCATTTGAGGTGGTCGTGGTGAAAGGGTCGTAGGGAGGTGGTCGTGGTGAAAGGGTCGTAGGGAGATGGTCGTGATAGGGAGGTCATTTGAGGTGGTCGTGGTGAAAGGGTCGTAGGGGGTGGTCGTGGTGTGAAAGGATTAGGAGGTGGTCGTGGTGAAAGGGTCGTAGGGAGATGGTCGTGATAGAGGTCATTTGAAGTGGTCGTGGTGAAAGGGTCGTAGGGAGATGGTCGTGATATAGGAGGTCATTTGGGGTGGTCGTGGTGAGAAAGGGTCGTAGGGAGGTGGTTGTGGTGAAAGGATCGTAGGGAGGTGGTCGTGGTAGAAGGGTCGTGGGGAGATGGTCGTGATGGGGAGGTCATTTGAGGTGGTCGTGGTGAAAGGGTCGTAGGGAGGTGGTCGTGGTGAAAGGGTCGTAGGGAGATGGTCGTGATGGAGGAGGTCATTTAAGGTGGTCGTGGTGAAAGGGTCGTAGGGAGGTGGTCGTGGTGAAAGGGTCGTAGGGAGATGGTCGTGATAGAGGAGGTCATTTGAGGTGGTCGTGGTGAAAGGGTCGTAGGGAGGTGGTCGTGGTGAAAGGGTCGTAGGGAGGTGGTCGTGGTGAAAGGGTCGTAGGGAGATGGTCGTGATGGGGAGGTCATTTGAGGGTGGTCGTGGTGAAAGGTCGTAGGGAGGTGGTTGTGGTGAAAGGGTCGTGAGGAGGTGGTCGTGGTGAAAGGGTCGTAGGGAGGTGGTCGTGGTGAAAGGGTCGTAGGGAGATGGTCGTGATAGAGGAGGTCATTTGAGGTGGTCTTGGTGAAAGGTGTGGGGAATGGTCGTCGTGAAAAGGTCGTAGGAGGTGGTCGTGGTGAAAGGGTCGTAGGGAGGTGGTCGTGGTGAAGGGTCGAGGGAGATGGTCGTGATAGAGGAGGTCATTTGAAGTGGTCGTGGTGGCTCGTATGGAGGTCGTGGTGAAAGGGTCGTATGGAGGTGGTCGTGCTGGAAGGGTAGTAGGGGTAGTCGTGGTGAAAGGGTCGTAGGGAGGTGGTCGTGGTGAAAGGGTCGTAGGGAGGTGGTCGTGGTGAAAGGGTCGTAAGGAGGTGGTCGTGGTGAAAGAAAGGTCGTATGGAGGTGGTCGTGGTGAAAGGCTCGTATGGATGGTCGTGGTGAAAGGTCGTATGGAGGTGGTCGTGCTGGAAGGGTGGTAAGGGAGGTGGTCGTGGTGAAAGGGTCGTATGGAGGTGGTCGTGGTGGAAGGGTCGTTGGGAGGTGGTCGTGGCTGTACATCTGATTATGTACTGTACTTGTTTTAAGAGTGTTAATTTAGACACACACACATACACTACCTCCACACCTACCTCCATACATACATACATACATTCATACATACATACATACCTCCACACCTACCTCCATACATACATTGATCTTTGTGTATTATGAGTGCTATGACGCCGCCACCTTTGTGTTTGTAAATAAAGAAAGAAAATCACTTTATTGTTAGTGTCTTAGATATTTCTCTCTCTCTCTCTCTCTCTCTCTCTCTCTCTCACATCTGTTCCCCAGGCGAATATTGCACCTTTATACGAGGTGGAGTGGGGGGGTTGGGTGGGGGTGGAGGGAGGAGTCGAGAGGAATAAGGAGGTGCTGGACATATTGAGGAAGGAGGAGTCTGGTAGAGAGAAACAAGGGGGAGGGAGGGGGAGGGAGGTCAGTAGGGGTGAGAGAAGGAGGGTGAGCTGGAGGGAGAGAGTGGGGTCAGGGGATGAGAAGAGAGAGAGAGAAAGAGGTGAGGTGTAGGGAGGAACGGGGGTTGCAATATGGAGGGAATGGGTTTAGGGAGGAAGGGTGTAGGAGAGAGGGGAAGGGTGTAGTCGACTCCACCTGGGAAGTTCTAGCTGAGTGTAGTTTCTACAGTAAACCTTTGTATAATACACTCCTAACCTGTCTATTGTGACATAACTACGTTTAACTACGTGTTGTAATGTTGTTATTGTGACATAACTACGTGTTGTAATGTTATTATTGTGACATAACGTGTAATGTTGTTATTGTGACATAACTACGTGTTGTAATGTTATTATTGTGACATAACTGTGTGATATTGTGACATAACTACGTGTTGTAATGTTATTATTGTGACATAACTACGTGTTGTAATGTTATTATTGTGACATAACTACGTGTTGTAATGTTGTTATTGTGACATAACTACGTGTTGTAATGTTATTGTGACATAACTACGTGTTGTAATATTGTTGTGACATAACTACGTGTTGTAATGTTTCATAACTACGTGTTGTAATGTTATTGTGACATAACTGCGTGTTGTAATGTTATTATTGTGACATAACTACGTGTTGTAATGTTGTTATTGTGACATAACTACGTGTTGTAATGTTATTATTGTGACATAACTACGTGTTGTAATGTTATTATTGTGACATAACTACGTGTTGTAATGTTATTATTGACATAACTACGTGTTGTAATGTTATTATTGTGACATAACTACGTGTTGTAATGTTATTTTGTGACATAACTACGTGTTGTAATGTTATTATTGTGACATAACTACGTTGTAATGTTGTTATTGTGACATAACTACGTGTTGTAATGTTATTATTGTGACATAACTACGTGTTGTAATGTTTTGTGACATAACTACGTGTTGTAATGTTATTATTGTGACATAACTACGTGTTGTAATGTTATTATTGACATAACTACGGTTGTAATGTTATTGAATTTGTAATGTTATTATTGTGACATAACACGTGTTGTAATTTATTTTGACATAACTACGTGTTGTAATGTTATTATTGTGACATAACTACGTGTTGTAATGTTATTATTGTGACATAACTACGTGTTGTAATGTTGTTATTGTGACATAACTACGTGTTGTAATGTTATTATTGTGACATAACTACGTGTTGTAATGTTGTTTGTGACATAACTACGTGTTGTAATGTTATTGTGACATAACTCGTGTTGTAATGTTGTTATTGTCTAACTACGTGTTGTAATGTTGTTATTGTGACATAACTACGTGTTGTAATATTTACATAACCGTGTTGTAATGTTATTGTGACATAACTACGTGTTGTAATGTTATTATTGTGACATAACTACGTGTTGTAATGTTATTATTGTGACATAACTACGTGTTGTAATGTTGTATTGGCATAACTACGTGTTGTAATGTTGTTATTGTGACATAACTACGTGTTGTAATGTTATTATTGTGACATAACTACGTGTTGTAATGTTATTATTGTGACATAACTACGTGTTGTAATGTTATTATTGTGACATAACTACGTGTTGTAATGTTATTATTGTGACATAACTACGTGTTGTAATGTTATTATTGTGACATAACTACGTGTTGTAATGTTATTATTGTGACATAACTACGTGTTGTAATGTGTGTGTGACATAACTACGTGTTGTAATGTTATTATTGTGACATAACTACGTTTGTAATGTTGTTATTGTGACATAACTACGTGTTGTAATGTTGTTATTGTGACATAACTACGTGTTTATGTTATTATTGACATAACTACGTGTTGTAATGTTATTATTGTGACATAACTACGTGTTGTAATGTTATTATTGTGACATAACTACGTGTTGTAATGTTATTATTGTGACATAACTACGTGTTGTAATGTTATTATTGTGACATAACTACGTGTTGTAATGTTATTATTGTGACATAACTACGTGTTGTAATGTTATTATTGTGACATAACTACGTGTTGTAATGTTATTATTGTGACATAACTAGTTTGTTGTTATTGTGACATAACTACGTGTTGTAATGTTATTATTGTGACATAACTACGTGTTGTAATGTTATTATTGTGACATAACTACGTGTTGTAATGTTATTATTGTGACATAACTACGTGTTGTAATGTTATTGTGACATAACTACGTGTTGTAATGTTGTTATTGTGACATAACTACGTGTTGTAATGTTATTTTGTGACATAACTACGTGTTGTAATGTTGTTATTGTGACATAACTACGTGTTGTAATGTTGTTATTGTGACATAACTACGTGTTGTAATGTTGTTATTGTGACATAACTACGTGTTGTAATGTTGTTATTGTGACATAACTACGTGTTGTAATGTTATTATTGTGACATAACTACGTGTTGTAATGTTGTTATTGTGACATAACTACGTGTTGTAATGTTGTTATTGTGACATAACTACGTGTTGTAATGTTATTATTGTGACATAACTACGTGTTGTAATGTTATTATTGTGACATAACTACGTGTTGTAATGTTGTTATTGTGACATAACTACGTGTTGTAATGTTATTATTGTGACATAACTACGTGTTGTAATGTTGTTATTGTGACATAACTACGTGTTGTAATGTTGTTATTGTGACATAACTACGTGTTGTAATGTTATTATTGTGACATAACCATGCGTTGTATCGTTATTATTGCGACATAACTATGTTGTAATGTTATTATTGTGACATAACTACGTACAATGTTATTGTGACAATCCACGTGTTGTAATGTTATTATTGTGACATAACTACGTATTGTAATGTTATTATTGTGACATAACTACGTGTTGTAATGTTATTATTGTGACATAACTACGTGTTGTAATGTTGTTATTGTGACATAACTACGTGTTGTAATGTTGTTATTGTGACATAACTACGTGTTGTAATGTTGTTATTGTGACGAACTGTACTATACTGTATTTGCTATTCTATATACCGAGAGAGAAAGAGAGAGAGAGAGAGAGAGTCTGCTAGTCATCTCTCGTGTAAATATTGTTTAATTTACATGTAATTCATATGGATAAAGAGGTAAGAGAAATATATATGGCTTATAACACACACACACACATACACACATACACACACACACACACACACACACACACACACACACACACACACACACACAGAGGAATAGATAAGAAATAAAAAAGTAAAAGATATCAATGGGAGAAAATAAGAAAAAGGACAAATACAATAAAGAAGATAAATAAAAAAGAAAAGAGAGAGAGAGAGAGAGAGAGAGAGAGAGAGAGAGAGAGAGCCAATACCTCTTACACCTAAATGGGAGATAGATGGAGAGAGAGAGATAGAGACATTCCCTACACCCATTACGTACAGTGATGTTTGGCGTGTGTGTAGAAGGTGTTGATAACTGTTATATTGATGTTCTGTGTTGATGTTTGGTGGTGGGTGTTGATGTTTGGTGGTGGGTGTTGATGTTTGGTGGTGGGTGTTGATGTTTATGGGTGGGTGTTGATGTTTATGGGTGGGTGTTGATGTTTATGGGTGGGTGTTGATGTTTATGGGTGGGTGTTGATGTTTATGGGTGGGTGTTGATGTTTGTGAGCGGATGTTATTAAGTCTCACGTCCCACAAGGAACATCCGGGTTATCACTCCTAAGATAAATAACACGTGTGGTATTTCCGGTTTAGTGAGAAGATTATTTTGGTGAGTGATTTTGTGGTCGTGTCCTTAATTCCGGGTTTCTTTGTCCGGTTGTAAAGGAAAGAATGTGAATTTCCGTTCTTTATCATAATTCCGTTTTGTGTTTTCTTCAGGAAGAGTGAAAATTTTCTTCTTTTTTTATTTCGGATTTTGTGTTAGTTTTAGCTTCGTTTGTTTGTGAAAATAATAAAAATAATTTATTCTTTTTATTTTATTATATTTGTTTTTATAATTGTCCAAAAATATGAAACTAATTCTTTATTCGATCGTGAAAAATAATAAGATATTTTTATATATATAGTCAGAAAAAAATAAAACTTTTAATAATTCATAAAATAAATAAATACTTTGTTGCATATTAAAATTTATTCGTACAAAAAAAACGTTTCGTTAATTTATTTGTCAAAAGAAATTGATATACAGAGGAGTTAAGGTATGTGTTTTTTTATTTAATTATAAAAAAAAGTTAAGAGCTTAGTGGGTATTTTGGTCTCAATGTGGCGAGAAGTGTTCCATTTACCTCCCACCTCGGCCATTAACGATGTCTTGTGAAATATTGCAAGAATGTTTCGCTCTCTCTCTCTCTCTCTCTCTCTCTCTCTCTCTCTACTGCACCCTGGATACGAAAGCTTTTATGGCATCTATTGTTTGTAATTTGTGTCACTTTTTTGACCATTTTTGCTCCATTAATGCCATTTTTTTATCAGTTTGTCCCATTATGTGGCATTATGGGGCACTTTTGTTCCATTATGAGCCATTTTTTTCCATTTTGTTCCATTATGAGCCATTTTCTTGACATTTTTGCTCCATTATGCTCCTATTTTCTTTCTTTTTTTATGCTTCGTTTTGTGCCATTTTGTACGAGGATATATAAACCCTCGAGGGAACCAAGAACATCTGGCTGGTTTTAATTATCTGTTTCCGTGTTTTATTTTTTATTTTTTATCTGTATTTGCGCCTTGTCTATATTTTATTGGGGTTTATGTTATACCTATTTTACTTTCAAGCTTCTTTTATTATTTATACACACACACACAGTCACATACATTCACACACACACATACACGCACACACACACACACACACACACACATACATACATACTTACACTGACGCATTTACACACACACTTACACACGCATAAAAACAAGTACATACACATACAAATACACACGCATACATACATAAGCACACATGCAAACATACATAAAGACACATACATACACACATTTCGTATACACACACACACACACACACACGCACACACACGCACGTTCCCTAACTGGTGCTTCATTATATATTCACACTCAACGCTCAAGGTCGACCTGTCACTAAGCTGTCACTTCAAAATGGCCGCCACTTCGTCTTTTCTTGCATATTGTTTTCTTGTAGGTCTTCAATTTCTTGACTTTTATTTCATAGTTCAAAATGGTCGTCTCACTTACTAATAGTCCTTTGGTATTATTTTTTTTTTCATTATCTTAATTGTTCTTGTAATTTCAAAATAGCCGCCACATTGTTATTTTTTATATATATTATTTACTTCTTAATATTCTTGATTTTAGATAAATATTTTCAAATGTATCTAAAACTATAATACTTGTACTGAATGTTTTGCGTGAATTAATAACACAAATGATTAAAGTGACTTTGTATTCCCTTTTATCACTGTTCGTGGAGTTAGTAGTATGAAGGCACTTGTCACACTTCCCCACACCTGCAAAACACTTCACGCCGGGGTACTCGTGTCAGGCGCAATAAGAAGTGAAGCTAATGTGTTCGTACCATAAGCTGTTGATATACTGCTGATACGCTGTCGATACTGTTGATATGCTGCCGATACTGTCGATACGCTGTCGATACTGTCGATACGCTGTCGATACTGTTGATATGCTGCCGATACTGTCGATACGCTGTTGATACGCTGTTGATACGCTGTCGATACTGTTGATATGCTGCCAATACTGTCGATACGCTGTTGATACGCTGTTGATACGCTTTCGATACTGTCTATACGCCACTCGAACGTAAACAGTAGCTCTTGGCCCCATGACACCAAGACGTGGTCCACGACGCGTACTGTACATAATTAAAGGGATCTTGACGCGCGTAGCTGGCGGGCGAGCGTCAATACCTGGAGCTCTGTTGCCCTGACCTACTTAAACTGGTTACTAAAGCTTGTTAACTGGCGGTGTGTTGAGACGGCTGGGTGTTCCTCGGTGACAGTTACAGAGATTGACAGTTACTGAGATTGACAGTTACAGAGATTGACCGTTACTGAGATTGACAGTTACAGAGATTGACCGTTATGGAGATTGACAGTTACAGAGATTGACAGTTATGGAGATTGACCGTTACAAAGATTGACAGTTACAGAGATTGACAGTTATGGAGATTAACAGTTACAGAGATTAACAGTTACAGAGATTGACAGTTACAGAGATTGACAGTTATGGGGATTGACAGTTATGGAGATTTACAGTTACAGAGATTGACAGTTACAGAGATTGACAGTTACAGAGATTGACAGTTACAGAGGTTGACAGTTACAGAGATTGACAGTTAGTAAAATGAGAAATAAAACAGAGAAAGACAGAGAATGAGGTTGACAGTTACAGAGAAAGGCGGATAATTACACAGAGAGAGAGAGAGAGAGAGAGAGTATACACAAGAAGAGACAAAGAAATACAGAAAGAAAGAGAGACAGACAGATAAACAAAGAAAGAAGAAGTAAAGAAGACGAAACAGAAGAATTATGAGAGAGAGAGAGAGAGAGAGAGAGAGAGAGAGAGGAGTATAAAGAAAAAGAAAAAAGAGAAACTGGAAAAGAGGAAGAAAAAGAGAAAGTGGAGTACAAAGAGAAAGAGCGACAGGAAAGAGAGAGAGAGAGAGCGTGCGTGACCTATTTTCATTATTATGGCTACACGAGAGGGAGAAGGGTCACAGTACAGTACACACACACACACACACACACGATGGCTGTGTACAGTACGAGCAACCAGGCCATCGTGTTTATATATACTGTATATATTCAATTATTTAGGGGTAAATTTATTAATATTTTACGATACAACGAAAGTATATATTTTTTTTTATGTCTGTATATTTGTTTGGGATATATAATAATTAATATGGTTATTGTAATTGATTTTTCTTAGTTAAAAAAAACGATAGAGTAAATATATCCAGTTTGTGAGTCTCGGAAGGCTTAGCGTGGATAATAGAATGTTTGCATAAAGTAACTATAGCTATTTTATTGTTATATTTATTACCTATATAACCGTGTTGAGGTATATAACGGTATTGATGGATATAAGGAACAATATGTAACGAGGACATAGTATTGAGTGTGTTTTGGTGGGGTGACGGGGGGGGGGTGAGGTGACGGGGGTGAGGTGAGGGGGTCATGTTAAGTAATTCATCAGAGAAATACCAGAGTGACGTCACCTTTACGTCTACAGCGTCACATTGGCCGATACAGTGTGTGTGTGTGTGTGTGTGTGTTCAAGTCGTGTCGTGTCATTCAATCATTATGCTGTGAGATGCAATAAAACTCATCACTGTGTTGCAAGAAATACAACAAAATGTATTAGTTGCAACATATACAAGAAAACTTATTAACACTACCACAAAACACAACAAGTATTGACACAAATATTTTAGGCACGTAGAGTAATATTGACACACACACACACACACTCACACACACTCTCTCTCTCTCTCTCTCTCTCTCTCTCTCTCTCTCACTGTCAGGTGGGCGAGTGACGGATGTATGTGACACAGGTGTTATGAGTGACCGGTGTGTAAAGTGACAGCTGTGAGTAACAGATGAGTGGCAGATGTGTGAGTGACGGGGTTGAGTAACAGGTGAGTGGCAGATGTGTGAGTGACAGGGTGAGTGGAGTTCGGGTATGCACGGTGGAGGATGCTGGCCTGGCGGGGATGTGGTCAATAGTGGCGTGTGGGCCATCCTCTCTCCTCCTCCTCCTCTCTTCCTCTCTCTTCCTCTTTCTTTCTCTTTCTTCCTCCTCCTCTCTCCTCCTTCTCTCTCTTCCTCCTCTCTTCCTCTCTCTTCCTCATCCTTTCTCTTCCTCACTCTATTCCTCCCTCTTTTCCTCTCTTCCTCTTCCTTTTCCTCTTCCTCTTCCTGTCTCTTCCACTTCCTCACGCCTCTCTCTTCCTGTTCCGCTTCCTCCCCCTTCCTCCTCCCCTTCCTCCTCTTCCTCCTCCTCCTTTTGGTAGTACAGTAGTATTGGTGTGAGTTTCTTCTCCACCTTCTCGTGTCTGCTGCTCCTGCTGCTGCCGTGACCCTCTGTCTGCTGGTGCTACTGTGACCCTCTGTCCGCTGGGGCTGCTGTGACTCTCTGTATGCTGCTGCTTCTGTGACCCTCTGTCTGCTGGTGCTACTGTGACCCTCTGTCCGCTGGGGCTGCTGTGACTCTCTGTATGCTGCTGCTTCTGTGACCCTCTGTCTGCTGGTGCTACTGTGACCCTCTGTCTGCTGCTGCTGCTGTAGTCGACCTAAAGACGAACTGGCCATCGCGTTGGCTGGCCTCCTCCTCCACCACCACACTCCCTCACCACCACACTCCGTCACCACCACACTCCGTCACCACCACACTCTCTGTCCCACCACACTCCTCACCACCACACCCTCACCCACCACACCCACCACCACACCCCCCTCACTACCACCTCCCTCACCACCACCACCCCCCCTCACCCACCCCCTCCCCTCACACCACACTCCCCTCACCACCACACCCCCCTCACCACCACTCCCCTCACCACCCCCCTCACACCACACTCCCTCCCTACCCTAACCCCTCACCACCACCTCCCCTCCCCACCCCCCTCCCTCCCCACTCCCTCCCCACCACCCCCTCCCCACCCGCCCCCCTCCCACCCACCCCTCCCTCCCACCACACTCCCCTCCACCACCCACCTCCCCCTCCCACCCCACCCCCCTCCCACCCCCACACGCCCCTCCCTCCCTCCCCACTCCCCTCCCACCCCCCCTCCCCTCCCACCCCCCACCTCCCCACCGCCACACCCCCTCACCGCCACCCCTCCACACACTCCCTCCACCACCACCCCCCCCTCCCCACCACACCCCCATCACCCACCACACTCCTTACCACCCCCACTCCCTCACCACCATCCCCCCCTCCACCCACCACACTCCCTCACCCACCCACACCCCTCACCACCACACCCCCTCCCACCACCACACCCCTCTTACCACACTCCCTCACCACCACACCCCCTCACCACCACACCCTTGTCCTACTTTCTCTACTCCACTTTAATGTGTGTTGATTGCCACTACCAACACCTTTGTCTTCCTGTTAAGTAATAGCAGTAATAATGATGAGTTACAATAGAAGTAACACTAGCGATACTAATAGTAAGTAGTGATGATAGAATGACGAGAGGGAGTAATGGTGATGATGATTGATGGTGCTTAACGAAGACAATAAAGTTGAGGTAAATAGTATTGGTAATAATAACACTACTATTACTACTAATACTACCACCACCACTTCTACTACTACTACTACCACCACAACTACCACCACCACTTCTACCACCACTTCTCTTACTACTACTATTACTACTACCACCAGTACCACCACCAGTACCACCACAATCACTGCACAAGACGATGTACAGTACAGGATTATAAACTCGCTAAAATTACCGTAATTACAGAACACGTATTGGACTTGTGAGCTAATGGTGATTGGACTCGAGGGATCAGTAATAGTGTATATCAGTTGTTGGACTTGATACAGTCTTTATAAGTCCCTTTGGTGGATATAAGGGCTGTTTTGAAGTCCATAATTCGTTTTTGGACTTGTGACTATTATAAAAAGCCTGAGTCCAGTAATTATTGGACTTAAGGCCGTTATAGTAATACAGTAATTGGAGGTTTAGTAATTATTTGGATCTGTGTATAATTATTGGACTTAGTATAATTAATGGACTTAGTATAATTATTGGCCTTGCCTCAGGAACTATGTAGATGATAGTGACAAGATACCAAGTTAACAGGAATATGTGAAGTTATCTGTGGTAGTGGTCAGCTGTGGTAGTAGTGATCAGCTGTGGTAGTAGTGATCAACTGTGGTGGTAATGATCAGCTGTGGTAGTAGTGATCACCTGTGGTAGTGGTGATCAGCTGTGGCGGTGATCAGCTGTAGTAGTGATCAGCTGTGGCGGGGATCATCTGTGGTCGTGATCAGCTGTGGTAGTGATTGGCTGTGGTAGTAGTGATCAGGTGTGTTAGTAGTGATCAGCGGTGGTAGTAGTGATCAGCTGTGGTAATAATGATCAGCTGTGATAGTAGTAATCAGCTGTGGTGGTAATGATCAGCTGTGGTAATAGTAATCAGCTGTGGTAGTGATCAACTATGGCGGTGATCAGCTGTGGTAGGGATCAGCTGTGGTGGGGATCAGCTGTGGTGGTGATCATCTGTGGTCGTGATCAGCTGTGGTATTGATCAGCTGTGGTAGCTATCAGCTGTGGTAGTGATCAGCTATGGCGGTGATCATCTGTGGTCGTGATCAGCTGTGGTAATTATCAGTTGTGGTAGTGATCAACTATGGCATTGATCAGCTGTAGTTGTGATCAACTGTGGTAGTGATCAACTATGGTGGTGATCAGCTGTGGTAGTGATCAGCTGTGGTAGTGATCAGCTGGCCGCAGAACTGACTGGCGCAGGCAAGCGGAATAAATTGATGAAAGTTGCGGTGAGAGTGAGAGGGGGAGTGAGTGCAGGTGTAAATAAGAGAGAGAGAGAAAGAGAGATGGATGGAACGTTGCGAGATAAAGAGGAGGGGAGGATGATGGAAATGAAAGAGAGAGAAGGAGAGAAGAGGGAGATTACGGAAAGAAGTTATATTAAGAAAGTTTGGGGAAGAGGAGAGGAGAGGAGAGGAGAAGAGAGGAGGCACGTGTTATGGAAGTGGAGGAGGAAGAGGAGGAGGAGAATGAAGATGTATTATGAGCGTAGAGGAAGGGGGGAGAAAGATGTCACGGAGGAGAGGGAGGGAAGTTGTACAGGGCAGGTGAGGTGGAGGGCCTAGCTGGCACAGGTAAAGGTATCAACGTGACAGTCACTTAAAATAGACATCTTCCCCATCTGGAGGACAGAGGGGGGGTAGGTTACCGTGGCCTTGTGGGGGAGGAGGAGGAGGTAGTGGAGGTAATGGAGGAGGTACAGTACTGTTGAAGTAAAGTTATAAGAGACAGAAACAGTATTTCCGTCTAAATGTGTGTGACAAGTTCTTGGCTCTAACTCTCCTCACGAATGATGTTCCTCCTCCCACGTGTGTGTGTGTGTGTGTCACTGAAAGGGAAAGTTTAGATCAAAGTATAAAATAGAGCTCAGAGCCAAGCGTTTTAAAGTCACCAGAGGCGACAAGTGTTTTAACTTCTGTATATTATAATCGTTTGGGAATACGGATTTGTGAGTCACGAACGCCACTCTACCACATTACCTCTTGTCAACAAACCCCTTGCCCTCGACCTTCCCGTTTCTGGGATGTTTGAGAGTTTTGTGTCATGGGACGTGAATTTTTAGCCTGATGGATGGAGCCTGGTCGTGGACACACCATTGGTGAGTGTGGTGTATGTACTGCTTACTGTATGTTAATCTCTCTCTCTCTCTCTCTCAATTTCTTGCGTGCCAGGCAGTTCGAGGTGAGAGGTAGGAGGAAGAGTAAGTGGTAAGAGGTGAGGCAGGAGGTGGTGTGAGAGGTGACAGGCAAGAGGCAGGGTGAGAGAACAGTACATCTCTCCTACCCTCGGTACTTCACCTCCACCTTAAAGATTTATGATATGGTTAGCTTCGTTCCCGGACGCTGTGCTGCTCCTGCTACCGCTGCTGCTGTTCGTGGCTGTTACTGCTGCTGTTACTGTTTGTGGTTGTTGCTGATTTCACTGCTTTGTTGATGTGGTTTTTTGTGGGTAGTGGTGTGTGAAGATGGTGGTGGTGGTGATGGTGGTGGTGGTGGTGGTGGTGATGTTGCTATTGGTAAATGGTGGCGATATTGATTCTGGTGGTGATGATGGCTGCCCTAGACAGCTTCTCCCACACGTGGCTGACACATCAGGCTATAAACTTGGTGAAGTCCTGTTACTGTATTGACTCGTGATGTGTTTGTATATATTCCCAAACGATTGTAAAAATAAAAAAAAATAAACATTTCTCCTGAAACCATTTATCTTCTGCTGGAGTAAAACCTCTTAACGTGTTGTTTAGGAGAAAAACTTATGAAAGGTTGAGTTAGGGAGGAGTCCAGGTAGCTGTACGGAGTTATCACACTCTGAAATTATGGGTTTGTATACTCGCTTGACTTTACACTGATCCGGTACATCTTCCTTCGTCAATATATTCTCTGAAACTATATAACATGATGGGGTGAAAACAGACCTACATATTGTTCAGGATATAAACTACAACTTGATCAAATTTAGGGAGACTCCAAACACTATCCAGGAGTTTGTCACTTTGAACTTAAGAAGAAAATGAACTTATACTCACTTGGCAATTTAGTTTCGTTTGGTGATTTGTTTTTCATAAGTAAAATCTCCAGAACTGTTCTACCTGGAAGGCTGTAAGCTTGTCTTCATATTCCTCAAGGCAAAGACTGATACAGGGACAGATATGAAGGTAATCCACAGTACAGTTCGCGAGTTATGAAGTGGACAGAAAAACTTACATGTCATTAATAAAACTTACTGTCATTTCTATGTTTGGCTGAAATAATCCGCGGCCTGGTAGTGGCTTTTCTAGATATTTGTTAAGTTGCTTGTTTACTGTATTCATAAAAACAATAATAGTCAGTTACTGTAATGATGTATTTCTGTAGTACGTTACAGGCTTTTCCGGTAATGCGAGATGGAATATTTATTTTCCATTTCGGATAAGAACAATTATTTTCTCTTTATATTTAGACATGAACTATAATATTATCTCACTTCTTATGGTGAAATATATATGTATTTTTGTTCATATATCAAAACCATAGCGAATTTCTAGATATATTTTTAAAAGGGTTCATATTAATGGTAAAATAAAATAATAACATCGAGTTTTAATAATGTGAGAATCAGTTAATAAAAAGAAAAGTCACCTGATATGAATATTGTCACTTTTTCTGATGTATTGTGGCCATAAATCATTTACCTCTTAACGTAGAAATGAAATATATACTTTAACAGGGGCAGGAACCACCCACGTCTCTCCAACACCACCCACGTCTCTCCAACACCACCCACGTCTCTCTCCAACACCACCCACGTCTCCAACACCTCTCTACACCACCCACGTCCTCCAACACCACCCACGTCTCTCCAACACCACCCACGTCTCTCCAACACCACCCACGTCTCTCCAACACCACCCACGTCTCCAACACCACCCACGTCTCTCCAACACCACCCACGTCTCTCCAACACCACCCACGTCTCTCCAACACCACCCACGTCTCCAACACCACCCACGTCCCTCCAACACCACCCACGTCTCTCCAACACCACCCACGTCTTCCAACACCACCCACGTCCTCTCCAACACCACCCACGTCTCTCTCCAACACCACTCACGTCTTTCCAACACCACCCACGCCCTTCCAACACCATTTCACGTCTTCCAACACCACTTACGTCATTCCAACACCACCCACGTCTTCCAACACCACCCACGTCTCTCCAACACCACCCACGTCTTTCCAACACCACCCACGCCCTTCCAACACCACCACGTCTTTCCAACACCACCCACGTCTTTCCAACACCACCCACGTCCCTCCAACACCACCCACGTCCTCCAACACCACCCACGTCTTCCTCCAACACCACCCACGTCTCTCCAACACCACCCACGTCTCTCCACACCACCCACGTCTCTCCAACACCACCCACGTCTCTCCAACACCACCCACGCTCTCCAACACCACCCACGTCTCCAACACCACCCACGTCTTCCAACACCACCCACGTCTCCCACCACCCACGTCTCTCCAACACCACCCACGTCTCTCCAACACCACCCATTGCCCTCCAACACCACCCACGTCTCTCCAACACCACCCACGTCTCTCTCCAACACCACCCACGTCTCTCCAACACCACCCACGTCTCTCCAACACCACCCACGTCTCTCCAACACCACCCACGTCTTTTCCAACACCACCCACGTTCCTCCAACACCACCCACGTCTCCAACACCACCCACGTCTCCAACACCACCCACGTCTCTCCAACACCACCCACGTCTTTCCAACACCACCCACGTCTCTCCAACACCACCCACGTCTCTCCAACACCACCCACGTCCCTCCAACACCACCCACGTCTCCAACACCACCCACGTCTCTCCAACACCACCCACGTCTCTCAACACCACCCACGTCTCTCCAACACCACCCACGTCTCCAACACCACCCACGTCTTTCCACACCACCCACGTCCTCCAACACCACCCACGTCTCTCCAACACCACCCACGTCTCTCCAACACCACTTACGTCTCCAACACCACCCACGTCTCTCCAACACCACCACCCACGTCTCTCTCCAACACCACCCACGTCTCTCCAACACCACCCACGCCTTCCAACACCACCCACGTCTTTCCAACACCACCCACGTCCTTCCAACACCACTTACGTCTCCAACACCACCCACGTCTCTCCAACACCACCCACGTCTCTCCAACACCACCCACGTCTCTCCAACACCACCCACGTCTCTTCCAACACCACCCACGTCCCTCCAACACCACCCACGTCTCTCCAACACCACCCACGTCTCCAACACCACCCACGTCCCTCCAACACCACCCACGTCTCCAACACCATCCACGTCCCCACCCACGTCTCTCCAACACCACCCACGTCTCTCTCCAACACCACCCACGTCTCCAACACCACCCACGTCTCTCCAACACCACTTACGTCTCTCCAACACCACTTACGTCTTTCCAACACCACCCACGTCTCTCCAACACCACCCACGTCTCTCCCAACACCACCCACGTCTCCAACACCACCCACGTCTCTCCAACATCACCCACGTCCCTCCAACACCACCCACGTCTCTCCAACACCACCCACGTCTCTCCAACACCACCCACGTCTCTCCAACACCACCCACGTCTCTCCAACACCACCCACGCTTCCAACACCACCCACGTCTCTCCAACACCACCCACCACGCCTCTCCAACACCACCCACGTCCTCCAACATCACTTACGTCTTTCCACCACTTACGCTTCAACACCACCCACGTCTCCAACACCACCCACGTCCCCAACACCCACGTCCTCTAACACCACCCACGTCTCTCCAACACCACCCACGTCTTCAATACCTTTCTGCCTTTTAAAATTCTTCTTACTTCCTGACCCTCCCTCTTGCTTCCTCCAACTCTTCCTGACCTCCTTCTGTTTCCTCCAACTCCTCTTCCTGACCTCTCCCCCTTGCTTCCTCCAACCTCTCTTCTGACCTCCCCCTTCTTGCTTCTCTCCAACCTCTTCCTGGCCTCCTCCTCTGCCTCACATCTCCAAGACTTCCCACACCCGTCTGTGTCTCTTAACATCTTTCCAATATCCTTCCTGCCCACCCACCCTCTCCCCTTCCTGCCTCTCCCACCTCTCCCCTTCCTGCCTCCCCCACCCTCTTCCCTTCTTGCTTCCCCAACAATACACCCACCTCTGCCTCTCCAACACCCCCCTGCTCTCCAACACCGCCCCCCCCTGCCCTCTCCAACACCCACCATCCTGCCTCCATACATGCTGGCGACGGTGAAGATGCATGAGGAGCGAGGCGAGTGGCGGCATGTTGCTCGTGTCTCCGGCAGTAGCTGAAGGAAATAATGGGGAGGGGGTAGGAATGCTATCCCCACCTCTCTCCTCCCCCCCCTCTGCACACACAACACACACACCACACACACACACCCTCCGCACACACACCCCACACACACACACACACACACTCTCACACCACACACCACACACACACACACACACACACACACACACACCACACACCTCACACACCCTCTCCACACACACACACACACACACACACACACACACACACACTCACACACTCTCTCACACACACACCTTCACACACACCTCCCACACACACACACACACACACACACTCCACCCTCACACACACTCTCACACACACACTCACACACACACTCTCTCACACACACACACACTCTCACACACACTCACACACTCTCACACACACACACTCTCACACACACACACACACACACTCACACACACTCACACACTCTCTCACACACACACACACACACACTTCAGGCCTCACTCCTTCGCACTACATATATTTTTTTCAGAAAGGAGAAAGGATTAGATGAAGAGAAAATGAATAAAAGAAAGACAAGAAGAGAAGCAAGAGAGAAAGAAAGGGAAAATACTATATAATTAACGTTTTTGTCTGTTTTTTTTCCATCAAATTATACCGACGAAAAAAAAGATCGGGCCAAAGTTTCCTCCTTTATTATTTGTAAACACATGGCCCGACCCAGTTGTTGTTGTTGTTGTTTTTGTTTTGTTTTTGCCTCGTGATGGTAAAAAACTGCTGTTCACTTGACCTTTTCCCTGAGAGTAGTAATATATAGTGTTGTGTTATCATGTAGGTCTTTTAAACTGATCCTATCTTGGCCTTGATGGACTTTTTAAACTGTCTATCCTGATCCCTTAGTAGGACTTTTAAACTGCCCTTATCCTGGTGATCTCGAGACCTGGAGTGCTACCTATCCTCTGTATTATTGACGTATATGGACAGTACCTCACTCCCTACCCTCTTTCCTATCCCCTTTCTCTTCCCCTTTCTACCCCCCACCCTCCCTTCTCTCCACCCCCTTTCCCCATTTTCGCTCCTTTCTCCCCTCCCTACCCTTATTCCTTCCTCTCTTTTCCCCTTATCCATCCTCCATTCCCTCCCCCCCACCCCTTCCCCCCATTCCTTCCCCCTCCCATTCCCCCTTCCCCACCCATTCCCCCTACCTGAGCGTGTGTAGGTAAGAATCACCCGCAAACAGAAGTGTCAACCATGTGATGTATTGACTCTTGGCAAGTTTTGTGTGTGTGTGTTGGTGGTTCCTGTCAGACACAAAAAAAACTTTCAAGAGGAAATTACAATAGAGCAGAGACCCCTTCCACCAGCAGAGTGTGTGTGTGTGTGTGTGTGTGTGTGTGTGTGTGTGTGTGCACTCTGTCGCTCGAAACTGTGTCTTCAGCTGTAGGAGCTGAAATTATCTACAAGTTACACATATATCGAGCAGTGGTCCTCCCCACCCTGTTATATGGCAGCAGACATGGGTCACATACAGGAGGCACCTCAAGGCACTTAAAACTTTTATAAACGTAGTCTATATCATCCTCCCGGAGTTCACTGAAGACAAGAGAACAAATGCCAGTATTCTGCTGACACCAACTGTAGGAGCATCGAGGCTACCATTTTCCCATGAACAACTACGTTGGCCTGGCCATGTTACCTGCATGGACGACAGTAGACTTCAAAGCAGCTATTTTACAGTCACCTAACGAATAGTAAACGTAACGCCGGCGGGCAACTGAAAAGGTATAAGGATAGTCTTAAGACAAACTGAAAAGTGCCAAATCGACCCCCTCACATGGGAGACGATCACTCTACACCGTAACGCTTGGAGGAGCACCACATGAGAAGGTGTCAATACTTTTGAGCTAACCCGACTGCAAAACAAGGCAGACAAGCGCCAACGCCGGAAAGACGCTGTTGCCGCCCCTCCCGCACTAGATGTAGCCCTCCGCATGTGCAACATCTGTAAACGACTCTGCCGGTCCCGTATCGGCCTCTTTAGTCACTTCAAAACTTACCAACGAAGGTGACATCCCTACTAACTCGTATCATTGTACCATAGCTGGATGATCGTCATACTCGATTCTGAGTGACAGCAAAGTAGTGTGTGTGTTGAGGGTAAGGTATAATTGTGGTTTTTTTTTGTGTGTATGTAAATATTTGTGTTGAGGAGGGAGAGAGGAGAGAGAGAGATAAAATTAAAAATAAACTACATACAGCTCAGCACTGGTGTGTGTCAGAGATGCAGAAGAAACACGAGTGATTCTCTGTCAACTTAAACTTGGCTTGGTGACGCAGTTTGTAGGTCTGGGACTTACAAGACACTATAAACCTTCTGGCTTAGATAACACACTACAGGAGTTCAGAAACCACAATTGGTGTTTATTTTAGTATACCTGACTTTTTTTAGCGTTTTTCAGTATTGCGCCTCGACAGACCTGCCTGTCCTGACTTGACTGGTGGAAGTCTGTCTGTGAAGTAGAAATAATGATAATAATAATAATTAACGGTTTATTGAAAGAACATGACGACCAAAACAACTGAAAAATATTACAATAAACTGATAATAATTGGACAAAATGATAAACAAACGTGGAGTGAAATTACTGGTAGTTGACTTAATGGTTATGAGAAGAAAGTCTTTATGTGTCATTTGCTTCTGCGCAGTGTGGCTGGGAGGATGTCCTAGGATTGGCTGACTGCTGACTGGTTGACTGATTTGACTGACTGAATGGCTGGCTGACTGGTTGGTTTGCCTGGGATAGTCTTCACACCACCTGTTCGTATCTCTCTCAGTCTATATACATCTCTCTCTCTCTCTCTCTCTCTCTCTCCATTCAGCTCTGTGTGTGTGTGTGTGTCCCTCCAAATGGCCTGTGTTGAGGTGTGCATGTTGATCATTGTTGCATTCTTCTTCCCTCTTTCTTCTTCCTCCTCCTCCTCCTCCTCCTCCTCCTCCCTCCTCCTCCTCCTCCTCTTCCTCCTCCTCTTCTCCTCTCCTTCTCGTCCTTGTCTCCTTCTCCTTCCCTCCTCCCTCCTCCTCCTTCTCCCCCTCCTCCTCCTCTCCTCCTCCTCTCTTCCTCCTCTTCCTCCTCTTCCTCTCCCTCTTCCTCCTCCCTCCCCTCCCTCCTCCTCCTGCCTGCCAGACACACCCTCCCTCATTCATAAATATAACTCACGCTTCACTCACTATTTACATGTGAGTTTAAGAGCCACGACGACGCACAACTTAGCCCTCGATTCACAAAGGGTCGTAAGTTTTGTTTTGTTTATAATCTCAACTATGAGATATTTAACTTAATCACTATAAGTCTGACGGATAATATAAGGGAACAATTAAACCGTTGAAATAATTCAAGTATTTTTTCATTCTCAAAAGTTCGTAAGTAAGGTTTTTTTTTTTACTGAACGATATAACCAAAGTATTTAATTGGTGCATTCGTTCGGTTAAGATGGCGACTCATCCATACTTATGTTATTTCATTATTAGAAAATCGTAAGGTAGTTTTTTTTCTTTAAATAGAAGATAAGACAAAAGTATCTAATTGACTGACTCACTTATGCTACGAGGGGGGAAAATGGCGTCGAAATTGACTTGAAACTCTACCATACCAAGATCAGAAACAAAAGTATACACAAACAAGTGAAAATCTACGCTAGTCACCTGAAGAATAACCACACCTAACACTATAAGGTGGGGAAGAGGTTAGATGTATGTATGTATGTATGTAATGTTATGTATATGTATTTATGTGTGTATGTATGTGTGTGTATGCATGTGTGTATGTTTGTTTGTATGTATGTATATGTTTTCTGTGGGTCGAGTGGATTAGGTTAGGTTAGGTTAGGTTAGGTTAGGTTAGGTTAGGTTAGGTTAGGTTAGGTTACATTGTCTTTGACTTGCTGAGGATAGCTAAAGTTTACGTTAGGTGAGGCTTAATTACCTTCATTTACGGCTCTCAGAAAGACTCCTCCAACACCTGAACCAGACCTGACTCGTGTGTCATGTCTGCAGCAGTCAATATCTTTTTTCTCTGGCCCACTGGTGGCTCCCTACCAGTGTGGCTCTGCTGGGGTGGCCTTGCTGCTGTGGCCCTACTGGGGTGGTCACGACTCCAGCCAATTTATGGTGATTGGTACGTTCTGTACACTCGTATTTTGCCAACCCTGGTGGGCTTCAGGACTGGGGAGGAGGGCCAGGTGGGGGTGGGGAGGGAGGGAGGGTGGGGTGGGAAGGGAGGGGTGGGGGAATGAGGGTGGTGGGGGTGGGGAGGGTGGTGGTGGGTAGGAGGGTGGTGGTGGGTGGGATGGGGGTGGTGGTGGGGTGGGAAGGGAGAGTATGGTGGTGGGGTGGTGGGAGTGTGGTAGAGGCTGTGGTGGTGGGGGTGTGGTAGGAGGGTGGAGGATGTATAACATCTTGTTTGGAAGAACTAGGAAGGTGTGGATGATAGATTGAGGAGAGAGAGAGAGAGAGAGAGAGAGAGAGAGACCCCTCACCTCCTCCTTCTAATTTTACCCCAAAGGGTAGATTAGGCTAGGTTAGGTTAGGTTAGGTTAGGTTAGGTGTCTCCTGTGAACGCAATTTTCCATATTTATGTCATTCTGGCACTTGTGTGTGGCGGGGGTCAGGCTGGTTCATGACAAAGGTGCTAAGCATGTGACCAAAGTCTCTTCATTTGCAAGTGGTAGTGCCGCTCCCTTTATGACCTCTCCTCCCTCTCTCCCTCCCTCTTTCATTTCCTTTCTGTCTCTGCTTCCTTCTCCCTCTCATTCATCTCCTCCCACTCTCCTCTTCTTCTCTTCTCTTCCTCCCTCCTTCCTTCCTCCCTTCATCTCTCTCCTCCTCCTACCGCCTCCTTCCTCACCTCTCTCCATCTTCTTCCTCCCTCCTTTCTTATCTTCCTCCCTCCTCTCTATTTTGTAGCAATACGCAACTGAAATCGGAAGCATTTGA
>NW_024730008.1:0-9438 GCF_018991925.1 Homarus americanus | reverse complement strand
GGTGTTGTAGTGGTGTGTAGGTGTTGTAGTGGTGTGTAGGTGCTATAGTGGTGTGTAGGTGCTGTAGTGGTGTGTAGGTGTTGTATTGGTGTGTGGGTGTTGTAGTGGTGTGTAGGTGTTGTATTGGTGTGTGGGTGTTGTAGTGGTGTGTGGGTGTTGTAGTGGTGTGTGGGTGTTGTAGTGGTGTGTGGGTGCTGTAGTGGTGTGTGGGTGTTGTAGTGGTGTGTGGGTGTTGTAGTGGTGTGTGGGTGTTGTAGTGGTGTGTGGGTGTTGTATGATTTTTTATTTTGATTTTGCCGCTTGCAGCGGCTACTTTATTGTGCACCCCACACTCATCCTGTGAGCGGTAGCGCAAAAGGATTACAGAGTAGGGTTTACAAAGGGTCATAATAATTAACCCCGGTTGTCAGGATATTATGGCACCGAAAGTTACACAGTATTTCATTTACATTATTTGTTTAGTTCTATACATAAAGGGTAACTTATTCACAAATGCGTGAGAACAGGCGTGTGAGGCAGTATGTCTGGCCTCACACTTTGTTATTCCCATTTACGTGGGAGGTATTCAAGCACATTGCGTATTTGGTTCTGTACATGAGAACTGATAAAGTTACTGAGTGCAAAAAAGTGGATACAATCTTAATATGTCGGCTATCTTGCCATTAGAGATGAAGTGTTGTGCCATTTCACACACAGTAAAAGCTTGGACTGTCCTTAAAAATTTATCTTCACAGAAATATGTGTGGCCATATGTATGGCCACACACTTTACATTTAGTTTTGTTTACATCTGCTTGAGGAACATACTGCCAAAGGTACTTATATCCCAACCTTAATCTAGCAGTTACAACATCTTGTAATCTAGTGATCTTGTTACTTGCTACATATACATGTTTCACTTGATACATCTCATCATGGTAAACTATGGATCGACTAGTGCCTGTTTGCACTTGTCTACTTTCGTCAAACTCATCAATAAGTTCTTTCCTAATTACAGTTTTAAGGGTTCTTTTTGACAGACCCAAATTGTATTCAACGGTGTCTTTGTTAGACGCGAGTTTGGCGAGGGCATCAACTCCGTCATGTTTTATGAGGCCTATGTGAGAGGGGATCCACAACAGTTTGACCCTGACACCCCGGTCAACAAGGCACGCATATTTGTGTCTGGCTTCAGAGACAAGATCGTGACAACCTGAGTCTAGGGTACCAAGGGCAAGTAGTGAGGATAGAGAGTCAGTGATGATGAGACTGTCAGTAACAGTGGTTTCACTGAATTTAATAGCTGTGAGTATGGCAACTAATTCAGTTTTTAGAGTGGATGCCCAGTTGTTAATTCTAACTCCTTTCTCAATTATATTACCGTCAGGTTGAGTCACAACAATAGCACTTCCAGCTCTCCCACAGGCGGTGTTTAGAGATCCATCAGTGTAGATGGTCTGTGTGATATTATCATCAGTCTGTAGAGTGTGTATGTGTTCAAGGGCTCTCAATTTGGCAGTGTGTTGGAGATAAATGCTTTGTATAATTAATTTTTTAGGCGGATACGTCGGTATTGTGATATCGAAGGGAACTGTCCGCCAGGGTGGCAGGAAGCGCTGTTGTGTCTCAACTTTGTACAGGTGGTCTAGTCCAAATATCTTCATATGTGTAGCTGTAGTTTGGATCCATTTAGACTCAGTAGTCCCATGGTTCATACATTCTAGCAATTTTAAGGAAACAATGTTATCAGGATCACTACGCAGAAGCCTCAGGGCTATCATGAGGTTGACTTCAATTATTCTATCTTTGACACTGGGTATACCTAGTTCTTTCCTCATATTAAGTACTTTAGTGCTCATGGGACATCCTAGGATAATTCTGAGGGCTTTATTTTGCATTTTCTCGAGCTTGTCAACGCCTTTCCTGTCACGAAGGACCAGGGCTGGTGCGTGGTAATCTATCAGAGATCTTATATAGCCTAGGTACATTGTTTTAACAATTCTAATATTAGTACCATAGTGCGGGCTGTACCCCGCTACACTTCTAAGAGGTCTCAGTCTGTCAGTACATTGGCGGGTTAGCTGTTGTATGGCAGGTAGGGTACAAGGGACTGAAACACCAAGATATTTAAAAGAAGAAACATAGTCAATAGTGTTGTTACCTATCTTGAACTTGGCGGGGCCGCGTTTGCGGTTACCAGCTTGTTTGTTGAACACCTTAGTTTTGTCAGTGGAGATAATAAGACTGAGGTGTTCACAGGCTGCGTATACATGGTTCAGGGTGGTTTGCATTTCACGATGAGTTTTAGTATGTATAAGAATATCATCAGCATAGTTGATTGAGATATTGCTGGGGTTGTCTGGTATTAAATTTAATAATGCATTCATAAGAACATTGAACAAAGTGGGGCTAAGTACTCCACCTTGAGGGGTACCAAGTTGCATATCTTTAACTTCACTTTTGTAACCCTGAAACAGTGCAGCAGCCCTTCTGTTGGTTAGGTAACCACTTATCCAGTGTAACAGCCTACCTCTATATCCATTTTGGCTAGTTCGTACAATATCAGTTGCCTATTGGCAATATCAAATGCAGCTTTTAGGTCAAGAAATGTGGTGTATCTGTGCCTTTCATCACCATGCACAGTTCGGAATGTGGTGATGCAATTATGTACACCTTTACCATGGGTGAAGCCATTTATGTTAGGAGACATGTGTTCTCTGATTCTATATAAGAGTCTGCCAAGAACCATCCTCTCAAAGGTTTTACACAGGCAGCTGGTTAGTGATATGAGACGAAAGGCATCAGGCTGTCCTGGTTTCGGTATTGGTACAACAATACTGCTGGTCCATGATGTGGGTAGTTGGCCCTCGGCATGACTCATATTGTACAATACCAACAATGGATTGCCTGGCACGCGCCTTAGTAGTCTAATGATGTTGTAGGTGACTCCGTCCTCTCCAGGGGAAGTAGACCTACCCCTGGCGAGGGCGGCGTCAAGCTCCGACTCAGTATATGGAACATCACACTCATCGTGCTGTTTGCCCAGCATAAAGCTAATAAGATTACTTCTCTCTACAGACTTCGCATCAAGGAGTCCCCGAGTCCTAGCTGGTAACATGTCATAGCTCGACACATGAGCCCACTTTGTTATTAGCTCATTCGACTTTTGCAGAGGGTTTGGATGGGAGACGTGTCTTCTGTTTTTACCTCTGATTATGTTTATGTCTTTCCAGGCTTTGCTGAGGGATGTGTGTTGGTTCAGGCTGCTGACATATGTCTCCCATGCATTTTGTCCGAGTTCGTTTACACGTTCCCTGACAGCAGCAAGGGAAGCTTGATACAATTGTAACATTTGAGGTGTTCTAAATTGTCTGTAACCCTTACCCACCCTCCTGACCCTAGCCCTGAGTTTTTTCAGCTCAGGGTCATTATAGCACTGCTGTTGCCTGTTCCCATTATGCTGACCACGTTTTCTCATTTTATTGGTGGAGGCATTGTTGGTGAAGTATACATAAGTCCTATCTATCAGATCGTCATGGAAACTTTGGTAGTTGTCAGGCTTGTAGTCCTTGTACCAGTCATGGATGAAGTCTATGAACTGGCTTTCATGTTCTTGCTTGACTGTGATTCTACGTCTGTTGAGTTTACCACCAGTGGGGGTGTCATTGGCTACATGTATACAAGCTTGGATTGGGCTGTGGTCAGACATAAGATCAGTTTGAAAATGAGAAGCATGGCCACTGGGTGGCGACCGAGGCGTGGTTTGTTTATAATTTTTGTGCTGGACAGTGATGATAATTGTTGATCCTGAGTACATGATTGATAGCGACAATAGCGATGATGAATCAGAAAATGACTTGTGATTCTGAGCACATGCAAGCACATACTATAGCTCTATGTAGGTAACCGAATCTTTGCGTACGTAGCGGTGTGCTATCCATGCCAAAGTGTTATATGTCCGGTTAAAGCTTTTTTTGTCCGGTGAAGTGGTGATAAACATTGTGTGGTTTTTATTTTATAGGATCAGTGTTTCGATTTTTTGTTTTAATTATAGCATTCATATATGCACATACTTATTTTTTAAGTGCCAGGGACTTCTCATTGTGAATAATTTTGTTTGTTTTTTCATTTCAGTTTATTATATGTCATTTCTGAAAAGATAATATAAAAAGCCCTTTCATCATGGCAAGCACAAGCAGAGATAGAGGCAGAGGGCGTAAGTATTTAAATGGCAACCAGAAGCGAGCACTGGCAAAGGCAAAGGTGCTTGAAAATGAAAAACATCGAGGTGCTATCAAAAAATTTCTTGTCACTCCACCTTTGAAACGCCCATGTATTGAAGATGAAGAAGACAAAAACGATTCAGAAAATGACAATACAGCCATTAGTCCAATTACAGTTGATGAATACAATGAAGAAATTGATATTCAGTTTGAAAAAGTTCAAGTTGACACACAGACACAGTTGAATCAAACTGAAGACGATCTTAATACAACAGAAGACAGTGCCAAAGTGAGAAGTCCACTTATAGCTAAAGAAGAGTCAGAAGGCCAAGCCCAAACATCAAACAGTGATGGATCATCCACAAGTACAGTTGTAATTAACATTAATGATGACCCGGCAAGTTGGCCATCGAATATAAATAGAAATATAAGAGATTATTTAACAATGAAAGGGCCTCCTGATATTCCAGTGAACAAGTTTCCACGAAATGAAAAGGGATTGTGTTTTTCTAAGTTTCACTGTATTGACAAAGAACGTGAACTAACTATTAATAAACATGCAAAGTACTGGCAGCAAGTATTCAAAAGGCTAGTGGCAATAGTGCAGTTTCTTGCTGAGAGAAATCTAGCGTTAAGAGGGACAGAAGAAAAAGTTGGTAATGAGAGTGTACACAATGGAAACTTTTTAGGTTTAGTGGAGCTGTTTGCAAAGTTTGACTCTGTTCTTGAAGAACATTTACGTAAAGTCAAGGCCAACGAAATTCATAATCACTATTTAGGAAAAGATACTCAGAATGAACTACTAGACATTATGGCTACAGCTGTTTTGAATGAGATACTGAATCGCGTAAAAGCAGCTAAGTACTATGCCATAATTTTAGACTGCACACCTGACTTGAGCCACCAGGAGCAAATGTCTCTAACGATCAGGTATGTTTCTGATGGCAACTTGGCTCCTTCAGGTGTTTATGAACATTTCATACAGTTTATGCAGGTTGAAAGTAGCACAGGAGAAAATTTATATAAAACATTATTAAACACACTAGAGGAATTAAAATTGGATGTGAAAGACATTCGAGGCCAAGGTTATGACAACGGTAGCAATATGAAAGGTCACACATCGGGAGTACAAGCACGGCTGTTGCAGGATAATCCAAGAGCCTTCTTTGTACCCTGCGCATGTCACAATTATAACCTGTTACTAGGAGATGTAGCCAAGTGCTGTCCAGATGCTATAACATTTTTTGGGATCTTGCAAAGGATCTACATAATGTTCTCAGCATCAACAAAGAGGTGGGCAGTTTTTAAGAAACATGTACCTGGGTTATCAGTGAAACCCTTGAGCGACACAAGGTGGGAGTGTCGGATTGATAGTGTTAAAGCTATTCGTTATCAGGTTGGAGAAGTATATGATGCACTTGTGGAAACATCAGAGATAACAGATGAGCCCAAGGTAAAAGCAGAGACAGAAGGTTTAGCAAACCAGCTAAAAGACTATAAATTTTTAGTTTCTTTGATATTTTGGCATGATTTACTTTTTAAAGTTAACTATGTTAGCAAGGAACTACAAGGTAAAACAAAGGACATTGATGAAGGCATGGAGTCATTTGAAAAACTATTATCATGGCTAAGAAAATATAGAGAGAGTGGTTTTAATGATGTCCTAATAGGCGCAAATGATTTGGCTGAAGCTGTTGAATTACCACTAGAATTTAGGAAATTTCAAGATAAACGACTACAAAGAAGGAAGAGAATGTTTTCATATGAGGCAAAAGATCAAGCTTTTGATGATCCAAAAGAAGCATATAGAGTTCAGTGCTTTACCTTAGTGCTAGACAAAGCTATTCAATCTCTAGAATCTAGATTTATGCAGCTTAAAAGCCATATAAAATTATTTGGATTTTTAAATAACTTTCAGGGCTTACAAAAGGCAGAAATAAGGAAACACACAGTAGACCTTGAAGCAGCTTTAATTGACACCAAACTAAAACAGAACACTGATGTAGAGGTAGGTACTGTAACAAGTAAAGATGTAGATGGTTATCTGTTGGCTGAAGAACTTGAAGCTCTGAAAACTTTTCTGCCCACCAGTGTCGCCAAGCCCCAAGCCCTGTTTGAATACCTGGTAGTAAACAATCGATTCACTGCATTTCCTAATGTTTTTGTTGCTTTGAGAATTTACTTAACAATGCCCGTAACAGTCGCATCGGGTGAGCGAAGTTTTTCTAAACTAAAATTGATTAAAACATACTTACGGTCAACAATTTCACAAGAAAGACTAAACAATTTGGCGATGCTATCTATAGAAAGTGACATTACCAAAACCCTTGACTTTAAAATGATTTTGAAAGATTTTGCAAATAAAAAAGCCAGAAAAGTGTGTTTCTAAAAGGTCCGTGCATAAACAGTTTGTCTGTAATTGTCTTAACTTGTAATAAAAAATCAAAACTTTTATACTGTTTTTAAACTTTTAGTATATCAAGTAATTAATGCTTTTTGGCTAAGGCGGGCATACTACACGAAATATAAAACATCAATCTTCGACTTTGTAGAGTAGAGGGCCCCACTATCAATTTTCTAATTGGGCCCCGCAATTCCTAGCACCGGCCCTGGTGGTGGAGGTCATCACAGGTAGGCGAACATTTTTTTGGAAACCAAGACAATCTTCTTTTTCAAAGCCTGTTTTAATTCCTTAATTTCCTTCTTGGTCATCTTTCCCTTGGCCTCTCTCTTGGCCAAGGCATTTATCTTCTTGGCCGAAGTTGGATGTTTCTTTCCCTTGACCTCTCTCTTGGCCAGGGCATTTATCTTCTTGGCCGAAGCTGGGTGTTTCTTTCCCTTGGCCTCTCTCTTGGCCGAAAGCTGGGTGTTTCTTTCCCTTGGCCTCTCTCTTGGCCAAAGCTGGGTGTTTCTTTCCCTTGGCCTCTCTCTTGGCCGAAAGCTGGGTGTTTCTTTCCCTTGGCCTCTCTCTTGGCCAAAGCTGGGTGTTTCTTTCCCTTGGCCTCTCTCTTGGCCAAAGCTGGGTGTTTCTTTCCCTTGGCCTCTCTCTTGGCCAAAGCTGGGTGTTTCTTTCCCTTGGCCTCTCTCTTGGCCAAAGCTGGTGGTTTCTTTCCCTCATTCTCCTCTTGGCTAAAGCTAGTGTTTCTTTCCCTATCTCTTGACAAGTTGGTGTTTTTTCCCCTTGGTCTCTTGCCGAAGTTGGTGTTTTTCCTTACCCTCATTGTTGGTGTTTTTTCCTATATCTCTCTTGGCCAAAGCTGGTGTTTTTTCCTTGGCCTCTCTGGCCGAAGCTGGTGTTTTCCCTGGCCTCTCTGGTCAAAGCTGGGTGCTTTTCCCTTGGCCTCTCTGGCCGAAGCTGGTGTTTTTTCCCTTACTTTCTCTACAAAGCTGGTGTTTTCTTCCTTGGCCTCTCTCATTAAAGTTGGTGTTTTTTCCTTTGGCCTCTTGGCCGAAGTTGGTGTTTCTTTTTTCCCTCATTCTCTCTCAATAAAGCTGGTGTTTCTTTCCTTGGCCTTCACGAAGCTATGTTTTTCCCTTGCTATCTCTCACAAAGCTGGGTGTTTCTTTCCCTTGGCCTCTCTCTTGGCCGAAGCTGGGTGTTTCTTTCCCTTGGCCTCTCTCTTGGCCAAAGCTGGGTGTTTCTTTCCCTTGGCCTGGTACGTCTTGTTCTTCGTCGAGGCCGTTTTGTTGCGTGTTTGGGGTCCCCAGAGCCAGTTGCGGACGGCGGCGCTAATTAATGAGGAGGAATCGGTGTTGTCCTGGTCACGGCCGGATTTCCTGCATGGGCACTGACAGAGGAACATTTTGCCAGACAAAAAATCTTTGAGACGGAGGAGGAGATCTTTCACGTCCTCCTCACGGTCAGGAAGGTTCTCGGGGGAGGGTGATACGGTCTGGGCGCTGTTGGCAGGCGACTCGGCGTTCTCCACCTGGTCCTCGCTGACGAAGGGGCTGGTGAATGAGCAGCAACACACCACCTCATGCTTCTGCAGCAGTTGGGCCTCCGACAATTCTCTAGTAATTGCCACCAGAAATATTAAAAAACTGAACTTCATTTTAAAAAGGAGTTTCTATTCAAAACGTATTGTGCGTTTATTTACATTTGATTTGTGTATATGATAACTTTCCCAGATCATGAGACACACACACACACACACACACACACACACACACACACACACACACACACACACACACACACACATTTTGAGGTAAAAGGAAATAAACATGGATAGGTAATTACACTTTGACTCTACTGTATCATAATCACTTGTGTTTTGTTATTCAGAGTTAAAGGAAAAAGTGACCAAGTTCTTAAGAATCAACTTTATACAGTTCGTGTGTTTGTATGTCGATCGAAATCACCGAATTTACTAACTGCTAAATTACCGACTTTCTTAAAATAACGACTAAATTACCGACTTTGGTGAATACTTATGAAATTACGGTCTTTGGTGGTGGTGGTGAAGTACAAGTGGTGTTGTAGAGAGTTTGGCTACCAGAAACAATAACAACAAATATAACAACAATAACACCAACAGTAACACCACCAATAACAACAATAACAAAAATAACGACAAAAACAACATGAACAAGAAAAATATAACAATAACACCACCAACAACAACACTACATTATCCCAGCAGCTTGGTAGCAACATCTGGTGGGTCACACACACACACACACACACACACACACACACACACGTTACAACAATAAAACATGTGGTTGTAGTTTATTTTGAGACCACTTACGAACAAAGGGATTAAGCCAAGTGCCCAGGGTACACACTAAGGCTCTCTCACCTGTATACTGCCTCAGGTGACAGCGACCTTCATGTACGGGAACTTTTGACGGATTACTGGACAGTTTTAATGATATATCTTCACAGCTAATAATACTACCACTACGATTACTCCTACTACTGCTACTTCTATGACCACTACTACTGCTACTTCTACGATTACTACTATTGCTGCTACTACTGTATCTGCTACTACTGCTGCTACTACTATAACTACTAATGTACTAATATAACTGGTAACTACTACTATTACTACTAATACTGCCACTACTACTGTACTAATCTATCTATCTGTCTTTTCTCTCTCTAAGGATGTGTTGTGGGTGGGGTGGGGTGTGTTGTGCGTGGGGTGTGGGTGGAGTGGGGTGTGTTGTGGGTGGGGTGGGTGGGGTGTGTTGTGGGTAGGGTGTGTTGTGGGTAGGGTGTATTGTGG
>NW_024730007.1:0-35067 GCF_018991925.1 Homarus americanus | reverse complement strand
CCAGGTCAACTTAGTTTGGCCCATGCCAACCCCTTCCCCTGAACCTCCCTCCCCACCGGAATATCAACAAGTTCTCGCCAGAAGTACAATTTCATTTGAAGAATGGAACCAGTGTTAAACAAAGTGAACAGTGCTTAAGTCAGTGAGAACAACTCAACAGTAACAGTCGTACCCAAGTTAACCTTCACACAGTGAGGTCCCAGGTACCCAGTGATAACGGCCGTGATAACCAGCGATGTGTTAATCCGTCTACAATAGGAAACTTGGACCAAACCTCACTCATATAACACCATCTGTGAGGGAATTACTACACCACATGTCCTCATAACACCATGTGAGGATTACTACCACGTCAGTCCTCATAACACCATCTGGAAGTACCACACCACGTCAGGCTATAACACCATCTGTGAGGTACTACACCACGTGGTCCTCATAACCCCATCTGCGAGAATTACTACACCGTCAGGTCCTCATAACACCATCTGAAACCACTACATCACGTGGTCCTCCTAACACCATCTGGGAGGTTACTACACGACGTGTTTGCTGTTCAACACGTGCAATCCTACATTAATCTGTATGTTCTTTACCTTTCTCTAATGAAGGCTTTTGTTAAACCACCAATGTATGTAATAAGTCATTATGTCAATGTATATTTTCGCTAGCCGCTGCAGAATCTTTTCAATAAACTAGATTATTATTTTATTATTAATTATTACACACACACACCTACATCACACACACACACATCACACACACACACCTCATCACACACACACCATCACACACACACACACACACACACACACACACACACACACACACACACACACACACACACACACACACACACACACACACACACACACACACACACACACACACACACACACACACACACACACACACACACACACACACACACACACACACACACACACACACACACACACACACACACACACACACACACACACACACACACACACACACACACACACACACACACACACATCACACACACACACACACCCATCACCACACACACACCCACATCACACCACACACACACACCTACATCACACACACCACCATCACACACACACCACCATCACACACACACACCCACACACCACACACACTCATCACACACACACACACACACACACACACACACCTACATACACGCATCACACACACACACACACACCTACATCACACACACACACATCTCATCACACACATCACACACACCTGCATCCACATGCACACACCATCACCATCACACACACACACCTACATCACGCCATGCATCACACACACACACACACACACACACATCACATCACACCACCTACATCACACACACACACATCCGCACACATCATCCACACCTCATCACACACACATCTACATCACACACCACATCACATCACACACACATCACATCACACACACACTACATCACCATCACACACACACCTGCATCACCATCACACACACACACCATCACACACATCACCCCACATCACATCACACACCATCACACACACCTACATCACACATATACATCACACACACACACACCCATCACACACACACACACACACACATCACACACACACACACATCTACATCACACTCACACATCTGCATCACACACACATCTCATCACACACCTACATCACACACCATCACCATCACACACACACCCCTCCATCACACACACACACACACACACACACACACACACACATCTGCATCACACATATACATCACACACATATGCATCACACACACACACACACACACATCATCACACCCCATCACACACACACATCTCATCCACACACACACCATCACACACACACCATCTACATCACACTCCACATCTACATCACACACCCACATACACACACCATCACACACTCACATCACCACACACACTCTACATCACACACACACACACCATCACACACACACCTCCATCATCACACACACACACACACACACCACACACACACACACACCTACATCACCACACACACACACCATCACACACACCACCATCACACACACACACATCTCACCACACACACACACACACACACCTACATCACACACACATATACATCACACACACCTCTCACACACACATCATCACACACACACATCTACATCACACACTCATCACACACACACCTACATCACACACACACACACCCACATCCACACACACACACACACACACACACACACACACACACACATCTACATCACACTCCACATCTACATCACACACACACCTCACATCACACACACACACACACATCTACATCACACACTCATCTACATCACACACACCTACACACACACACACACACACCTCATCACACACACACACACACACACACACACACACACACACACACACACACACACACACACACACACACACACACACACACACACCATCACACACACACACACACACACACACACACACACACACACACACACACACACCTACATCACACACATACTCTCATCACATACACACACATCTACATCACACACACACACACACACACATGCAATGCATACATGTGCACAAACATACCTTCATCCTTCCTTACCGGAAGATCAATACGTACCTGGCGCTGCTCTGGCAGCAGCCACGTCAAGTGTTATGTTGGCCCATACTACTCCCTCCCTGGACCCTCCTCCCCACCAGAATATCAACAAGTTCTCGCAGCTACTATTTCATTTGAAAGGAATGGAACCAGTGTTAAATAGGGGTGAACAGTGCTTATGTAAGTGAAACAAATGGCAGTGCTGTGGTCTTACCCAAGCCTTCTGGCGAGGTCCCAGGTACCCAGTGATAATTGCCGAGACTCCGCAACACCAGCTGTGTTAATCCGTCCACGATAGAGAGGCCTGGGACCAAACCTCACTCACTTGAGTGAGTGAGTCCTGTGACACCAGACCACATGGTGTCCCCATGATGATATGACACTACGTAGTGAATGAGTTGCTACAGCATCACGTGAAGTTCCTCATAACACCATCTGTGAGGGAATTACTACACCATATAATGCCCCTCATAACACCATACGTGAGGGAATTATTACACATCAGGCCCCTCATAATGCCATCTGTGAGGGAGTTACTACACTACGTGTCTGCTGTTCAATACCTCCACAAAAATCTACATGACCTCCACTGTAAACATTAATCTGTATGTGACCCTTATGTTCCTTTACCTTTCTCTAATGAAGGCTTTTGTTAAACCACCAATGTCAATGTATGTAATAAGTCATTTATGTCCAATGTATATTTTCAGCCTTGGGCTGCAGAACTTTCAATAAACCGTTAATTAGTATTATTATTATTACACTACATCGCTGACCACTATAGGGTCGAGCCTATTCAGGCGCAGCTTCTGCTGAGCAGTATTTTGGCCAATGTTCGCCCATTCCTCAAGTCCCATCGACCCATCCTCACCACGGGATATCGACATAATCAAAAGTAACAATTTCGTTTCGAAAAAGTGGGGCCAGTGATGAACAGTGATGAATAGTGTTTAAGCCAGTGAATTCAGCACTAGACAGTACCAGTGAACGCAACCCACCAGTGAGATAAGCACCCGTGAACTGCCGCCGTCTTCTGACCAGGAGGTGCTAATCAGTCCCCATGGGAACAACAGAGCGACCGCTATGCACCTGACTCACGAAGCAACACCACCCAGCAGGAGGTACTATGACACCACCACCGGTATCCCCAAGACCACGTGGTCCTTCATTATCAACACCGAGGACGAGTTACTGCACCCGTGAACACCACACCACCCAGTGTCTCCATGACCAGCCCAGGCTATCAACTGTAAACTATAATAATTTGTATGTTCAATCATTGTTCCTTCTCCTTTTAGTAATAAGCTTTTGTTAACGACCCACCCACCCCATGTCTTTGTACAGGTGTATGTAATAATTTAATAAGTCATTTTTCCAATGTATATTTTCCTTCAGGCTGCAGAACTTCAATCAGTTAATTTATATTATTATTATTTTATTATCACACACACAACACAAAAAAAAAACATAACCAAGAGGAAGTCTTATTGCATGACAACATATGCGTGACTGCATGGTAGAGAGTTAAAGATCAGCTGTTGAAAACCACCCCTTTCCACGCCTCTCTATTACCCCACACCTTTCTGCTTTCTCACTCCATATTTTAAAATGTTATGTAACGTAATGTTGAAGGGATACAACTTTCTCATTTATACTTATACTTATCTCTCTCCCCTCAAAACTACTTTAGGTTTCATGCTTATTCAAGACATCTTCAGGTCATAAGACCCACTAACCCCCACACCCAAGAAAGAGTGACCTGACATTCCATCTGAATGAGACCATTAGTCCCCAACCCTACCCCCACCTGACATTGCATCAGGTCAAGTCAGTTACACGAGACCCACTAATCACCCACAGCTCTCCGGAAGTAGAAAATAGCAGACTTTGCTGTAACACACAGCTTCATTCAGGCCCATATCCTGTACATTTTTTATTTTTAAATATATTTTTTAACCAAACTTTTTGATAAACTATTCTGGATTATTATAGTAAAGAAATGGAGTTTCTAACTTAATTAGAACTGCATTTACAGACTCTGGTAATTTATAACTCGAGGAAAACATCTCAGCATCCAGAAATATTCTGGGAAACTGGGCTAGTGTCTGTCTGTGCAAGATGTCTAGTTTGAACAAACTTTTTCACAGACATTCAGGATAAAGAATTTTTCGGGTTTGTGAAAGGCGTCCTTGATCTCTTCCCGGAGTGCTCTGCCAATTGTTCGGCTAATAGGATATCACCCACTTTTCATTCAACATACTGTACTAAATACCTGTATACACGTGAATGCGTATAGTCAAACCTAAAATCTTTAGTTCAAAATTCAGGCTTAGGCCTATACTAACCGTATAAGTCGACCCCAAAAGGCAAACATAAACTAGGCAAAATGGATACAGTATAGCCTATGGCGAAAGTGTGTAATAACCGCCACTTTCATCAAGACACTTATCATACTACCTTTCAGTATTTTATATATACAGTATATTATATACTGTAGTTCATACCTTGATAGTACCGCTATATACTGTATGATAGTAGAACATTATGGTACGCCTGGCTCACGATCCGTCATTTGCATCAGCTGGTGTAAACAAACTGCCAGTGGTGCCACCAACACCAAGCAACATTTATTTTGAGAGTTATACCATTTGGCATCCTGTGTACCGTCGGCAGGGCAGGTGGGCTCGTGACACTCGTCTTGCCCGCGGTGCCCACCGTTTCTCTGTGGATGTTGGTCTTGCCTAGAAATAACCCGTTATAGTATATCCTTCTTTCCTCACACAGCCAAACTGTGGAATACTCTGCCTTCTTCTGTGTTTCCATACTTATACAATCTCTCTCTTTAAAAGCTGTTTTTCCGGCATCTTCGTGATGTAGATTAACTCGGTATAACCTTTTTCTTCTCTTTTTTAATTTCTTTCCATTCTTATTTTATCGCCCTCTAGGCCCTGTCGCTGACCTGTGCCTAGGTGGGCTAATCACCCAAAAAGAAAAAAAGTTGATTAAAACAACCGCAGTGTAGTATAGCATTAGAGCGCAGCAAGACAATTTTTGATTTATTGCTTTTGGTTTTGGTGTTTGCATTGCATGAAGGATTGCTATATGGGGATTTTGACTGTTTTCTTATATTCACATTATGTACTGCAATATAATGTATTGTAGTTAAATTTTCTTAAATAGTAAAAATACTGTAATTTTGATATGTCACACTATGCTCCATCATACAGAATCTGAATACTGTAATAAAATAAAAAATCAATTTGCCATACTACACCTTTATTACCCTTCTCCAAGAGGTCTATGTATTGAACATCTCTGCATCTGCATTCAGTGTCAGTGTGTATGTGTGTGCATGTGTATACATTAAGAAAGTCAAGGCAAGCGTCACGGTAATAATTATCAGCTCACTCCGCTGGTTACCATGGACACGTTACCCTCACGCGCCCCAGGCTTTTAGTTAGCTGCGTTGCCAACAGATGCCGTTGACGGGCTCAGTGACTCACGTTTTTTTATCGATAAAGGTGATAAAGGCAGACGCTTGCTTTCCCGTCTTTCTTATACAGTAGTACCCTGATTTTGCGGTCAACTGAACGGTCAATTGAACCCACGCGGGGTACTGCGGAAAAAGTGAAAGCAGCGTAAAGTGAACAACAGAACATATGGGATTAATTCCAACAGAGACTGGCCCGACCCCCAAACTCCACTTTTTCCGACACAATACCTATGTTGTAGTAAAAATAACATCTAAATTTTATGATGGTATGCTCACACAATTAATATTTAAGAGAAATACAGTCGCCAGGTTAATGTCCATTCAAATAATGGACTCAAATCCGCCCCCCTCCTCTTCCCAGCTCACTGGCCCCTACCTCTCTGAGAAATGATTGGGTGAAACACTAGATTTTAACGTTTAGTAATAAATAATACCTCAGACTAAAGTTAGGATAATATAATTGACATTTCTGGATTCCTTGCAGGTCAGGGAATATTTTGAATGTAAACTTCATATATTTTGCACAAAAGATAAAATACTTGCTTTGTGTAAACCAAATTATTACATTAGATCTAAAATTTGTATGTCTAATGCAAAATCCATGATGTTTATATTCAAAATGATCATCATATTGTAAGAATTCCAGCAATGTAAATTATATTCTGGTCCAGTAATTTGTATGAATTTTATGAGCTAAAACAAATATCTTCAGTTCATAAAAAAAAAAATATTCTTCACGACACTATCTGTCAATCAAAGTACCCCAACTTGCCTCCCCCCTCTTCCAACCGCGCCAGATGGTCGGTCGATCCCAACCCTCACCCCCACCCCCCACCTTCCCTCCCTACCAGAGAAATGTTGGGTGAAAAACTAGATTTTAACTTTTAGTAATAAATAATACCTCAGACTAAAGTTAGGATAATATAATTGACATTTCTGGATTCCTTGCAGGTCAGGGAATATTTTGAATGTAAACTTCATATATTTTGCACAAAAGATAAAATATTTGCTTTGTGTAAACCAAATTATTACATTAGATCTAAAATTTGTATGTCTAATGCAAAATCCATGATGTTTATATTCAAAATGATCATCATATTGTAAGAATTCCAGCAATGTAAATTATATTCTGGCTGGGTAATTTGTATGAATTTTATGAGCTAAAACATATATCTTCAGTAAATAACCAAAGAAATATTCTTCAAGGACACTATCTGTCAATCAAAATACTCCGCCCTAGCTGGGTCGTCCCTCCCTCCCTCCCTACCTACCCCCCCACCCCCCACCTTCCCTCCCTACCAGAGAAGCTTTGGGAAAAAATAGTATATTTACATTTTTAGTAATAAATAATAACTCACACTAAAGTTAGGATAATGTAATTGACATTTCTGGATTCCTTGCAGGTCAGGGAATATTTTGAATGTAAACTTCATATATTCTGCACAAAGGATAAAATATTTGCTTTGTGTAAACCAAATTATTACATTAGATCTAAAATTTGTATGTCTAATGCAAAATCCATGATGTTTATATTCAAAACGATCATCATATTGTAAGAATTCCAGCAATGTAAATTATATTCTGGCCGGGTAATTTGTATGAATTTTATGAGCTAAATAAAAAAAAAAATAAAAAAAAAATTATACTTCACCTCCTATATGATTAGATGCACAAAGTCCAGTTCTGGCAAGGTACCGCGTAAATTAGAAATCGCGAAAGTGAAACCGTGTAAAGTGGGGTAATACTGTAGTTAGGTAATAAATTACAGGAGCTAGGTAATAAATTACAGTAGTTAGATATTAAATTACAGTAGTTAGATATTAAATTACAGTAGTTAGGTAATAAATTACAGTAGTTAGATAATAAATGAAAGTCGATCAGCTTTACGATGTAAAAATTAACACCATTTATCACAATATTTGGAGATATCACAACGCAATATTGGAATGACATAACACATACGATCCACGCAGGAGGTTATGCCGGTACCCAGTGAATGCTAGGCTAAGTAATTGAAATGTCACATCACCCAGAGGATGATTTGTGTGTAGAAAGAGGCTAATTTTTGTACATAATAATATACAGCCACTCCTCGCCTTACGACCCCCCCAGTTGTACCAAAAAATTTTCAAATTACGTATTTTTGAGTCTCGACGTTAGAGATTGCGCTGTGTACTGACAAAATTTTCGTTTGTAATTCCCTTTCAAATGGCTGGCAAGCTTAAAAGTGAGAGTTTTGTGGTGCTGAGAAGAAAAAGAGACACCCATTTTAGATTTTCTATGTAAGTATTATCTTCGCATTTTCGACTTATGACCTGGATTTAGGTCCCTAACCCCGTCGTAAGTCAAGGAGTGGTTGTATACAGTACCGGTAAATGTGAGGGACAGAGAACAGCCGAGAAATCCTCCAAGCCACTCCTCCTCCCCTACTCCTCACCGCAGTGTGTACTGCCAGCAAGGCTGTGGGCTTGTAACACTCGTCTTGTCTGGAGTGCCCGCTGTTTCTCTGTGGATGTCGGTCACACTAGAATAACCTGTTATAGTAAGTCCTTCTTTCCTCACACAGCCAAACTGTGGAATGCTCTGCCTTCTTCTGTGTTTCCATACTTATACAATCTGTTTCACTTCTAAAAGCTGGTTCTCCAGCATCATTGTGGTGTAGATTAATATAATCCTTTTCTCTTCTATCTTTAATTTCTTTTTACTCTCATTTTTTCGTCCCCTGCAAGCCCTGTTGTGGGTCGATGACCTGAGCCTGGGTGGGCTATTCCCCACAAAAAAAGAAAAAGAAAAGCCAACCACATAATAACTGTTCATTTCCTTTATGTTTTTGACTATATACAGTAATTTTTTTTTTGCGCATTCTGTATGAAGAATTGTGTGTGCATGTAACAGAGTAAAAGAAAATGAAGAAAATTACACATATCTACCCAAAATTACAGGTTGAACAATAATAGCTCACAGCACAGCTTCACCTGCTCTGAGTGCTACTGGGTGGTGAGTCAGCAACACATTATACATGCCATCTTCACAGATATTATTCCTCGTTATTTAATTTTATCTTTTATTTTTATATTTATTTTTACACGATACCTTTGATAATTTGACAAAAATAAAGGGGCTCTGGGTCTCCCGAATTACCTAAAAATCCGGTGGTTGAGAGAGGGTGAGGGCTGATAACATTGTTAGAGAGAGCAAAACATAGAAAAATTGCAGTGTTTTTAAATTCATTTTCTATGAAAAAATTAATTCCAGTATTTCTAAATTAAACTTAACCTAACTTGGTTGATAAGAAAAACAAATGGCGGAAGCATTGTTACAAGACCACCCCAACCTAACCAAACAAACCAACCTAACCTAACCCAACTTGCTAGCCATTGGGCTCCCCTCCTCCCTCCAACATATTAAACAGAAAGAATTTACTATGATATGGTGTAATAAGCATATACTGAGGATAGGCACTGATCAGGGCACCAACAGTGAGCCGCAGTGTGTTTTGAAATACGTCAATATGATTGGCTATTTAAATCCAGGATGCAGCATCACCGTCGAGAAGACAAAGTAGTGTGTGCCTAGGCACCTAATTATCTACCAAGTGAAGCATTTGCTAAGAAATGATTATCATATCAGAACTCACTGATGAAAATATACACGTAGTCCCCAACTTACGACTGCCTCAACTTACGTCCATTGGTACTTACGACCTGCTCTGACCTTAGGAACGTCGGGACGTACTACCGCGGCAGTCGTGACCAAAAATATTTTCAAATGACGCGCGCATTTTCTATACAGAAACGTTTCCGTCCCGGGCGAGAGCGTGGCGTGGCTTGGGTCACTGCGTGGTTACACTCACTCAGTACAGCGCTTAGTTGGTGTTTGGCTATCGTATCCTATACTGATCGCGCTGTGAACTTTCGTTATTATCTTATTTAATTGACTTTATAATGACAGGAAAGCGTACAAGTGAGAGTGCTGGTGGTGCTCCAAAGAAAAGGAGACAGGCACTTACTTTTGAGATGAAATTGAAGATACAGTAATAATGCAGCATGAGAATGGTAAAACAGTAGCAACAATCTCACGCGACCTAGGTTTCTCGCACTCGACCATATCCACTATTCTGAAGGACAAGGAGCGTATTCGTGATGTAGTGAAAGGAACAACATCTATAAAGGGAACTATAATTTTGAAGAAAAAACAAGGCCCTATTCACGATATGGAAAAATTATTGGTGATATGGATAGAAGACCAGATACAGAAGCGTGTACCCTTAAGCCTTCTAACCCTACAGGCTAAGGCAAGAAGCCTTTTTGAAAGTCTGAAGGAGCAGGCAGGAGATGAGTGTGACCAAAACTTCACAGCAAGTTATGGGTGGTTCCAAAGGTTTAAGAACCACTATACTGCAGTTTGCATAGTGTAAAGGTGAGTGGAGAGGCAGCAAGTGCTGATATGGGTGCTGCCGAAGCTTTTAAGGAGGAGCTAGATCGTGTCATCGTGGAGGGAAATTATTTGCCTGAGCAAATATTTAATGTGCATGAAACTGGCTTATTATGGAAGTGCATGCCAGAACGGACATACATCCACAAAAAGGCGAAAACAATGCCGGGATTCAAGGCATTCAAGGACCGAATCACACTTCTGTTGGGGGGGGGAATGTAACTGGTTTCAAGAAAAGCCCTCCATGATACAGTGACCCCTCGGCTAACGAACTCAATCCATTCCAGGTCGTTCGTTAACCGAAACCATTGTTTCAATGGGTTTTTGGGTAATTGGTTCCAGCTCACCGAAAATTTCCTAAATTCAACAAAAATGGTAGAAAAGTTCACTTACTTTGAGGTGTGTATGTAGAAGGCTCCTGGATGATGATGATGATGTGCATTTGAAGTGGGAGGAGGTGGAGGAGGAGAAGGGAGAAGAGAAGGCATTGGGGTGGTAGAGAAGTCACCCCATGGCGCCATTTCACCCATAAAATTTTAGTTCTCTTGGTGTAATTCAAGATTATTTTCTTTAAATCAACACTGCACTGCATTATATATTGTCAATATGTAAAATAAATTTCAAAATGACCAATAATTTGCTTGGAAACACAGAAAAAAAGCATTTAGTTGAAGAGAGTCTCAAGCAATATGTTGCCTCCACTGAAAAGACACAAAGACTGACGCCTGTATGGTGTGTTAACAGGCTGGATGGCGTGCCAGAAACTAGTTTCTTTACCTTCAATTATGTTCAATAATTGTTAAAATGACTAAAAAATTGAATATTAAACTTTTAAAATTATTGTATAGTATAAACTTCTTGATATTTACTAAAATAGTAAGGAATTTAAGCCCTAGAACCGATTAATGTATTGGTGGACTGATACTAAAGCTGGTTGCCCGGTCAGTGCAAGCGAAAACATGTTGAGGTCGGTTCGTAAGAAATTCGTTAACCGAATTGAAGATCCTTATGGAAGGCAGTTCGTTAACCGAAATTTCGTTAACCGAGGCGTTCATTAAACGAGGGGTCACTGTATATCATTCAGAGAACCCAAGGGCTTTTAAACATGTCAGCAAGCACACACTGCCAGTGTTTCTGAGGAAGATGTTACCCTTTTCCTACGGAGATTCTAAGAAAAAATGAGAGGGAGGATTTTCAAGCTCAACCTATCAGGATAAAACTGCTAATGGATGAGACAAGGGTTCCTCATATATTGTGCCCAATTAAGATTCTTCAAGAATGGTTAACCAGATTCCCTAATCGAGGCCCCTATGTATTCTCATCACAGGATGGTAAGAAATTGTCTCCGAGTCAAATGGCAAAATATTTTTCTCATGTAGTGAGTTAAGCAGACCCTGGCAAAAAAAAAATTGGCACATGACACCAGGAAATACGCAGGGTCTGTGGCCTTTGAGAGATGAAAATCAGGCACATTTTCTGGCAATTCCAAGGAGATTTTTCTGGTACTTGGAAAATTCCGGGGATGGGGGAATTATTTTCTGGCTTTGACGAATGAAATAATGCATCATTCTGGAAAATTCCAGTACCCGAAAAAATTTCTGGGGTTGGTGGATTTCTTTCCGGGTTCAAAAATGATGTAATGCGCATTTTTGAACTCCAAGAAAATTTTCCCGGTACCCAGAAAATTCCAGGGATGAGGGATTTTTTTCCAGCTTTGAGAGTCATCTCATTACATGGAAATCTCTTATTCCCGAAAGTGTTCTGCACCAATTGTTCCAGCTAACGAAAATATCACTCGGTGAAACAAGACGTGTCCTGTAGATGTTCCTGTTTGGCAGCCTGGCCCAAGTCTGTTTGACCTTACCCCTGCATCACCCCAATTCCTTACCAACCTCACTACACTGGAATTTATCAGCAAAATGTTCATGTGATCTGTGGAATGATTTGTTATCAACAGTGATCCATTTGTGTATTCGAAGGAAAAACACAAAAATAAGCATGATTCACAACAAATCACCAGTGACAGTGTAGTACTGGACCGTGGGCACTTTGTTGGTGACCTTCAAAGTACCAACCCGCGACCCATCTATGTCCGCCACAGTGATACAGCTTAGATTAAAACTTAGATGATATAAGCTCAAATTTAACAAGTCACAATCTAGTGAGTCCATAACGTAATACAGTATAAGACTTTAATAAACAAGTAATTGTAAAATCAAACTAGTCAATGTCTACCAAAGTACGGTAACCATTATACAACCTCATCCTAATCCTAGGTTAGCTTAGTTAGCCAACAAACTCTGTAATATGTAAAACAAAGGGTGTCGTCCTCTTCTGTTTAATGCATTAAACTTCTTTTCCAACCTTTCCCCCCACGACTATATGTCGTGACTTCTCTATCCCTCATGTCTGGCTGTGCCTTGAGCCCCAGCATGTCTTCCATCCTTTCCCCACCTTAACCTAAAAAAAAAAAAAAATATATAGTATATAAAAAATAAAATAAATAAATAAATTAAAATATTTTTTTTTACCCATTATAACATACCAATATGCAACTTTTTTCCTCTCTGTAATATTTTCTATTTTTTTTTATAGCATTATTGTCGGGAGGAAACTTGTCACCTTCGTGACGTGACTCTGTGATTTCGATACACAGGAACTGTTACTTAATCAGCATTCCGCAACTTGGTGCACATAGGTTACCTACTGGGTCCACGAATATCTGGTTTTCACCTTCCCCGGACATCCCACAGCTCCCCCTTTATTGTTATAGGGAAGGGTGGGAAGTCTAACTCAGAAACAAGTTATTTGTGATAGAAATTAAAGTAAAATTTGAACAAATCACAGAAAAAAAAACAGAAAAACATATGGCGCTAATATAAAAAAAGAGTGGTTGTTTAACAAATTGACCCCCCCACCAAAAAAAGAAAAAAAATTGAACAACACTGGTGCTAGCCGTCTGCTCCACTATTACCATAATATTATCTTCTTTTTTTTCATGAGATTTTAAAACAAGGTAAAAAAGGTAAGATATTTAAAAGATAAAATAAGGTTAGGTTCTTCGGTATTGTTGAATTTTCAACCAATGTGCAGCCGGACATTTTTTACTTAAAAAATGAATAGATCTCGCCGAGAACTATCTTCTGAACCCTACTTCTACCAATTACAATCGAATAATAAACGAAATATGAAAAATGCGAATTTACCACTAGCATTATTGAAACATTTCCACAAGAAATAAAGGTCAGAAATAATAAAGCTCATAAAATTAGTGGTATTATTATCTTTTCGACCCGACTCTCACACCCTCTCTCACTACATCCTCACTTGCCCTATGACCTCCTCCTATAGGTCCCCAGCTGTTACCAACACCTCTTCCCTCCCAGACCAGATATCCCTCCTCCTAGTCACAGGCCTGGCATTTGGCATTATTAGGGACCTGCCACTCTTTGCCATAAACAGATAAAATGTACCGGGAACTTTTCCCCCACACACTCATCATTCTCTCACTTTCTGTAACTTGACAAAACCTATGACCCTTCAGGCTTTTACGCCCTTACTGTACGAGTCATAAAGGCAAGTATGAACTTTTCATACTTCCCTGTTGGGCGCTGTAAACGCTTCGGCGCTTCACCTTGCACAGGATGTAAGGGGGTGCCCAATAAACTAGCCCCCTCGGGGGCAAATCTGAATCTGATTATCTTTTCGGTCATGTACCGTCCTTTAGGATTTTAAGTTTTTGGATCAGTAGTTTAGATAATTCAAAGACACTTTTCTTCTATAGCGATTCCGCTGGAAATTTATAGTTTTTGAGTATTTTAACAGATAAAATTACCAACAATATTACTTCTCACAGTGGGCAGGGCTTTAAAGTAGAGGGGAAATTTGGGGTAAAATACTGGTAATTATTGACTGACCCGTGGCCGACTTTTCAGAGAAAACTATTATAAAAATGTCACAATTTCACTGTTTTATAGTGGCCACTGTTGTAGTTTGTGCAAATGTGTTAAAATAAATGGCTATTTCTAAATTAAACCTAACCTAACATTTGTTGATAAGAAAACAAGCAGCAGAAGCATTGTTAGAAGACCTCAGCAACCTAGTCAAACAAACCTACCTAACCTTACCTAACCTAACTTCCTAGCCCCCCGGACTCCCCGGTATATTGATCAGAAAGAAATTACAATGATATGGTGTAATTTTAATTTTTTTGTGTATGTGAGAGCAGCCAACCGTACCAAACGGCTCATAAGCATACAATGAGCATCGGCGTCGATCCAACCTGGGCAGCGGAGTGTTTTGAAATACGTCAATATGATTGGCTCTTTAAATCCTGGGATGAGACATCACTGCCGAGAAGACAAAAGTAGGCGCGCCTAATTATCTAACAAACAAAGCATTTGCACAATAGAAGAGTACAACCTTTTTCACAAGGGCAGGGAAGGTAGGGACAGGGAAGGTAGGAAGGGGGGAGGGGTTGCACTCTTTGTCAGGGATACATTAAAATGTTGTATTAACAATTCAATAAAGGGTGAAATTGGAACCGAGTCTGTATGGGTAGAAATTGCGGAAGGAAGAGAAAAACTAATCATGGGAGTGATTAACAGGCCCCCAAGTCTTGGGCAAGAAGCAGCTCACCCCATATGGCAGGAAATGAGTAGGGCAGCAAAATACAACAACCTGTGCATTATAGGGGATTTCAACTTCATAAATATTGACTGGGACAGCATTGTATGTGACAATATATAAACATAATAAGAAAATAAGCATAAAAAACCCACATCAGCGGGTTAGTTGTCAATATCAACCAATATACTAAAAATAACGGTTAATATCGATGATTGACCTGCCAATGAGTTATTTGTTTTGGTGTTTATTTTCTTACTCTATTTTCATCAATGAGTTCTGATATGATAATCATTTATTGTGTAAATGCTTTGTTTGGTAGATATTTAAGTGCCTATGTGCGCACTACTTTGTCTTCTCGGCAGTTAAAGGGTTGGGTTGGGTTAGGGGTAAAATTGCAGATTACAGCAACCAAAGAATTCAATAAAAATAAATAAATAAATAAAAATCTAAAGGTTTTTGATGCGATTTGTTCAAATCTAGCAATCGTTTTATTGGGAATCACTCATTTTGGATTTAGCTCACTCCCCCCCCTAACAATTATGGGGGAAAGCGAGAGATTTGGGGTTCTGGGTGGGGGAAGAGCCAAAATGAGTGATTTGTGGTATAAGAGAATTCCAAAATTGTCCTAATCACAACAAGAAAACATCAGCAGCACACATTATGCAGCAGAAAATCTGTTAATTACAAAAAAATAGTAGAAATAATAGTTCTATCAATTGCGTGTTCTGATTTCCCGGTACTCTGTGGTTGCTAACTTATACAATATAACCAAACTAAACCTTATCTAATCCCCAAGCCGGGGGAGAGGGCCACACACTATGTAATAACCCTAGAGTCGCGTGGTCAGCCTCCACAAGAATATAAATAACTGTTACAGTATTTCTTACCTTACTCCGAGTCAGGGACCATACTGCGGCGAGGGTCCCTCTGTTCTCGCTCCAATTGTGGAGGGTACAGGAGGACAACTTGTTGGAAGAAGGCGAGGTGCAAATTCCCGGTATATCTCTTTATAGAGAGATACCTCGCTAAATACTGAGTGAAGTATTCGGGACGACTGCCTGGTCGTTTTACCCACCGTGGTTATGCAGAAAATCTAAAGTTGCCTTATTTTTAGAATGAAATAATTTAATAAACTTCCAATCATCTAAATCACACCCAGCACCTAATGACTCCATGTTGTAACCGACTCAAAATTTCCCGCATCCTACCACCCATGCCAAATATTGAACGCTAATTGGTTGAATCAAGTGTTGAGATTTTTTATTGGATTTGATTGGCTGCCGCCCCTCCCCTAGATTTGATTGACTGCCACCCCTCCCCTAGATTTGATTGACTGCCACCCCTCCCCTAGATTTGATTGGTTGCTTCCCCCTCCCCCATTTGATTGGCGACCGCCCCCAATGGTACATGTGTGGGAGGCAGGCGAACGTACAAAAACACACAATTTGAGCAACAGCAAAGGGGCAACAGGTGCTCTGATTTTCTTCTTCTTAAAATTCAATAACTTGATTATTATCAATTTGCGACAGAAGTGTAATATAAGAAAATGATCATAGAAAAAATAGTTCTATCGATTAAGTGTAGTGAATTTACGGAATTCTGTGGTTGCTGTAAACTGCAATATTACCAGATTAGGTTAGGTTGATTTATAAAAAAAAGAATGCACAAACTACAACATGTCCTCTAAAACAATGAAATTGCAGGGGAGGTGAGGTGAGGTTAACTTGAATTTTTTAATAAACACTTATAAACACATTTGCCATAACTACGACAGTGTTCACTACAAAATACATTGATATTCCGGCATTTTTAAATTTGTTTTCTATGAAAAATCAGCGGTTGTGAAGTCTTAAATAATTACCTACCTAACCTAACTTAGAATTATCTAAACTACAGACTCCAAAATTTATAATCCTAAAACTCGATACTTGATCAAATTACACTAGACAAATACAAAATTAGGTCAATTAATGATAGTAGCCAGGTTTCAATTTTTTCATAAACAAATGTTTTTTCTTGTGGTTCTTGTTTTGATTCAAACGGATCTGACCTTCGATTCTGGTGCTAACCTAACCTAACCAAGGTTTCGAATTCCATTATTTTATTATTTACAACCAGGTTAGGTTAGTACCAGGGTATTTTTGCATTTTCACACCCCATATTCCTACCACTAATCTATTATCATATTCTAATAAGACGTCTAATTATAAGACAATTTTCATCTATTACATTAGTCGCAAATGTATAATAACGGAGATAGCATATCCAAAAATTTTTATATTTTCTTCCATTAATCTTCCGCCATTATCGCCTACCTCACCTCCCACACTGCGTGTCTTCTTCATATATCATCACGCGCATGCGTTCCCGTACATGTCACGCGACCAATCAAAAGCGTTTTTTTTTTTTGCAACCAATTAAAATGATGTGGCTTAATTCGCGGTATTTTTGACCCAATAAAATCGATTTTTATTTTGGGTCTCATATTTCAAAATTCAAATTCATTTCCGACCATGGAAGTCTGCGATGGGTGTCACTTCAATTATATGGAGCTGATTGAGAGTTTTGGGGAAAAAATTAAGAAAATATAGCATTTTTTCGATCGCATGGTGTTCTTCCAACCTCAGTAAAGTCCTAAGTGCAAGACTGAATGCAAATATCGCAAAGAAAAACATGTGGCATTGTGTAAGAATCTCAGAATCCAACGACGAACAAGAACCAGCCCAATAAGGTAAGAAATAGGTGATTCCATCATATGCTAAGAGTCAGTTAGGTTAGGTTAGGTTTGGTTTTTGTTTTTCTAGAGTGTTTTGGTGTATTTTTTTATTCACTTAGCCATTTTTTGTTTTCGAAAAACGTCCCACGAAACAAAATCGATAAAAAAACCCAGCCAATTTCCGATGGAAATGGTTATATTCGGTCTAAACACACAGATACACTAGAAAAATATAATTTTGACTTTCTAACAGTGGGAGATGAAAGTGCAAATTTACCAGTACCACTAACTAAGATTACATTCGTTCGAATCACAAGAAAGATAGGAAAACGTATTTTTTATGTAAAAACTGAAATCTACCCTGCAAACTTCACAGGTTTCCCGGTCCCCGGATTCCTCCTGTACTAACCCTGGATAGACCGCCCAAACGGCTACTAAGCTAAGTGGTGAATATGAAGAAACAATTATCGCCACCCAAACATAATTGGCTAATTGTAAACAAGGTTGGCGTCCCAACCAGCACGCTTTTTGTTATCACCGTGACTAAAATACATATTTAGTAATGTCTCCTTTATTACATTTTATACCACATCATGATCCTGACTACAATATGAATTCAAACGTCCTTACCATTGTCGTTATAATTTACTTACTCATATGTTTGGTAAACTTATCCCTTCCTGCGCCTCATCTACACGACGTCAGTATTCATGGCAGTGTTACCAGATTTTTGAGGGAGGACAATAAATGCTAGACTTGCGACAAAATTATGCTAAATGCTGTAATTTTCACAACTTAAGCAACAATTGTGCTCTTTTGGGCTAGCTCTTTAGTTCAAACTTTTTACTGTTACTATTTGTTGAAAAAATTACGTTATGGCTGACAACGTTTTATTTAATCACATTTATTTCAAATACATCATGAAGTGTAAGAGGATTGTAGGGTTTCGTGGTATAATGTTGTCTAGCACTCAGGATGGATGGAAACTCTAAGGTGGTTTTCTTATATAATATAAGTTATATGGTAGACAGTCTGGTGCTGGAGGTGCCGTGTGGTGAGGAGCTGCTCAGTAGACACGTTCGGTGAGTAGCGTGTTGAAGGAGGTAGATGTGCAGGAGCTTCGTTAGAGAAGATGTTGCTGGCCTCCTGGTTGAAAGAAAGCTGGACAGCGAGGAGCTTGCTGGAGGTGTTGCGTGTTCAGGAAGTTTGGCCAGAATGAATCTCGATGATGATGATGATAATGAAGTAAAGTGGCAAATGACTTTGCACTGGGAAAGGAGAGGAGAGAGAGAGAGAGAAGTAAAGCATGGAAACGGGAAGAAAAGTGGGAGGGGTAGATAGCAGGTGGGTTGTCCACCTAGCGGAGACGAGTTGAAATGATGGGGTGGTGGCCGCGCGAAGCACACGCCCGCCCGCTCAGGGAGGGAGGTTGAGGGGGGAGGGGGGGATGGAAGCTAAGCTAGCTAGGTATTCATTATTGTAATGGGTGTTAATTTTTGTTTGTCCGATGGTGGTGTTATTTGTTCACATATATGTGTAAAGTGGGTCTTGTTCTGCTTTGTCAGCATGGAGGCTCTTGGGCCACCAGCTGTGTGTTTTAGTAGTTCCTTCTTCTTTTAACTTGGAGAATAATGGGTCCTCCATCTCTTCAAGTTTGATCCATATTCTCTGTGCTTGGCTGTGTGTACGTATGTTCAGTGGTTCGATATTGTATAATTCGTGAAGTTCTTGTATTTGGTGGTGTATGGCGGGAGTTGCTTTGATGCTCTTCGGATAGCTTTGTTTATCAGTGGCGTAGCTAGAGTATGTGCCGCCCGGGGCGGCCCTTGAGTTTGCCGCCCCCCCCGTGCCCCCACAAAAAATACATATTGCACAGTGACTCATTCTTATATATATATATATATATATATATATATATATATATATATATATATATATATATATATATATATATATATATATATATATATAAGAATGAGTCACTGTGCAATAGTTTGTGTACCATTATAATATTACTGTACTTTCACATACTCAAATATAATATGCTTTAAATACACACCAAACATACTTAAACTTTATAAGTAACAGTTAAACAAAAAGCAAAAACGACATAAAGGATAGGGAAAAAAGTAAAAAAAGTGTAAAAAATTAGCACCATCTTTATTTCTGAAATGAAAACTACAACTTTCTACAAAGTAACTTTTCTTGTTTTTTTGTTGGCAAATTCTTCAATGACATTGTCAAAAACTATTTCATCTGTCAATTTTAGCTCTATAGACAGTATGGCAAGATTTCTCAACCGCAAGGTGCTCATAGTAGATCTTAAGTAATTCTTGATCAGTTTTAGTTTCGAAAAACTCCTCTCACAGGTAGCAACACTAACAGCAATTGTGAGGAAAATCCTCAGCATTATTACTATATTTGGAACCGAGTTCCCAAGGTTATACTTTTGAATAAACTGCAAAAGTTCAAGGGGGCCTTCTTTCCACGTCTGTATTCTGTCTTTAATAGTTATAGCAGCAACAGCAACAAAATGCTGAAGTCTTTTTCTCTCAACGAGGAACTCCTCTTTATCAATGTCGTCGTGATCGTGATCTATTTGACACTCATATTTTCATCCAAAAGATTCAATGGGGGTAAGGAAGGCATATTTCTCAGCAAGTTCATGAAGCTGTTGAAATCTCAAAGTTATTTCTTGGATCACTCTGTCCAGCGAAGAAAACATTTCTCTCCTCAATTCAATGTCGTATGGCAATTCAGCATCTCCTGATCCTTCACCAAACATTTGTTTCTTCTTTTTGGGTCGACGCTGACGCTCCATGACTATCCCCAGATCATTGCAAATTTCTTTGGCATAGTTAACTCCATTACTCACTAGCGTGTCCCTGTTTTCAACTAGGAATGTTTCTAATGCCCTGAGTTTTATATCACATTGTTGTATGTTCAAGCCCTTGGTTTGGAGGTAAGTCTGTGTGTCGTTAATTTCTAGAAGGACGGGTCCCCACAGGCCAAGAAAGCACAAAAAGGAAAATGATTGCAACGCACCAAGTAGAACACCAGCATCTGCCCTGGTAGCTGTATTTTCTTCTTCATCAGTTAACTGGTGGATTGGTCGGCTGTACATGAACTGATATGACCCGAGACTGCATGGTTTTGCAGCTACTGGAGACGTTAATCCTTCCCTTTGTATCGGCGGCAAGTTAATCCTCGTCGTGTCTGACCTAACACCTGACCCACACCACATGAGCTCACTGGCGTACTTGTTTGAAGTTGTTTCCTTAATCCTCAACAGGTTACAGGTTGTGTGTGTGGCGGGGGGGGGCGCATAGCAAGGGTGTAGCTCATGACGTGGCCGTGATGATGTGGGTCAGGTGTTAGGTCAGACACGACAAGGATTAACTTGCCGCCGATACACAACCGGTAAGCTCGTTGCAGACAACGCCCTTTCTGTGCTTCCCTACTGATCAGGGGTGACTCCTGATCAGAGGCGGCCCTGATCGGGTGATCTGTAACGGCTTTCTGTAGCGGATTTGGGCCGCGATCCCACCGGTGTCACTTGCACCTCTGGCTGTTTTACCTTGTTCTTCCTTCTTTTTTCGCTCTGGCCTGGGGACCTGCACCCTAGAGGTGTATTCGTCCTTGGGTCCCCCCTGTAACTGTTCACCTCCACTGTAGGGGTTTGTGAACACGAAAGGGGGTAGGAGCAGAACCCACCCCTCCGCCGAGCCTTCCTGGGAAACCGTGATCGTGCGTGTTCCACCTAGGAAGGGGGTCGCAAATCCTTAATCCTCCACCCCTCCCCCGAATAGGTACACATCAAGTTCACGCCTATAAGTGAGCAATTTCAACAATAGGGATATAGGTTCCCCTAACGGGGTTACTAGGTGAGTGACACAGGAACCACCCTACGACCATTCGACCAGCAAGTGGCGGTGGGGGGTGCTGTAATTCCTGTGTTTAGGTTGCTCGCCTGGAATAGGTAGGGTGACTGTAAAAACCATATTAATACTGACGACACGGAGAACGACCAAATGCAATGCCTAGGACAACCGGAAACAGGATACGGGTACGCTCCCTCTTGGGGGGCGTATCGGAAAAACGTAAGGAGGAACTGGGTATACTACTGTGTGCCCAGTTAAACATCAAATTCGCCGCATTAATAGAAACAAAGGACTCATACATAGTCCTGTGCCTTGAAGAAAAAGATGTGGACAACATGCTCTCAGACGAATCAACAAAGAAATTAAAAGAGCACGGATTCGAAATAGTAATACCACCACAACTACGAGCCAAAAAATCCATAGTGATTAAAAGGGTAGATAAGAACATATTGAAACAAACACCAAGTGATATTGCCAATAACATAGAAGAGAAGAACACATGGGCCAGAGTCGAGGAGGTTGTGCTAATGCCTGGTGCTCCTACGATGATGAAGGTCAGGTTTGGAGAGATCTCCATGGCACAAAAAGCCATAGAGAATGGCCTCTGTATTTCCCACTACCATCTGACAAAACATCAAATTGAGCAGGAGGAATTTTTCCCAATAACACCCTGTTGGACCTGTTACAAATATAATCATCTAGCCGTAAATTGTCCACTAAAAGATAAGAAGTTCTGCTCCGAATGTGCAACAGAGGGCCACACATTCAGAGAATGTAGTAATAAAGATAACCCAAAATGCCTGAACTGTAATGGGGACCACCGAACACTAGCAGCGCGTTGTCCCATAAGGAAAGAAATAATTAGAAACCTGAGAGAAAAAGAAAGAACAAACAAGAAGATTGAAACAGACCCCAACAAAACATACGCAGCAATTGCAAAGCTACAAGATACCACTTCCAAAGTCCTGAAGAAAACTAAAGAAAATCCCCTCATGCAGCCAACTTACCTCAATCTGAGTGAAGGATTACCTTTCACGATCCTAACTAGTATCATACATGCACACCTTAATAACATTGCAAAACCTGGAACATTCGGAAAAACGATTAGAGAAATGTTTGCGGCAAACAATCTGCCAGAGGTAAAATTTCCAGACGACGCCCCCTCAACAGAAATATTAAAAATCGTCACCGAGAGTAGCCTGGGAGTAACGAAACCACAGGAGCACAAAACCAAACCATTCACAGAAGAAACCGTCATGGAAACAGACCCTATCACCCAAGAAGTCACACCACACCGCAAATCATCAGACTCCACCACTCAGCAAACAGAGAAATCACAACCTGCAAAAGTTGATCCAACCAAAGCAAAATTAAGAAAAGAATCCCACTCTGGCCATCGTGCCCCCCCATCTTCACCAAGCGATGTGCAGCCAGCAGACCTAGGCAATGAGATCGGCATCCGCTTTTACGCAGTCAACACACCACCTACAATATCAAATGACAGACTTCTGCAGGAAATCAAGGAAGGCACTGTAAAATTCACCTACGAAGACGATAGGGTAGAAGAAACCTATATAGACCAATTGATAACTGCAGGACTTTTAAATACCAAATATAATAGAATCGAAAGAGTGGATGTAACCAAGTTTAAGAAAATCAGAACGGGACTGAAGGAGGAAAGGAGTAGACACTCACCAGGAGATGCACGAGCCAGCAAACACCCTACACCAAGTTCTCGGGATCCACGATTACACAAAATAAATTATTAAAGATAATCCAGCACAACGTCCTTGCCTGGAATCTGACGAGGAAATCAGAACTCACCAATATATACAGTACAATAGACCCAGACATTATTCTTATCAACGCACATGGTCGGAAAAAAGGTGACAAAATCAAGATTTTTAACTACCATGTACACCAAATGAACATTCATGATGAACCACACGACGGCATAGCAATAGCTATAAAACGCAATATACAGTGTAAAATCATAGACAACTTTCATAGCAACTTTCTTGCAGCCGAAGTAAACACAACCAGAGGCCCAATATTAATCGGAACGTCTTATTTAACATTTAGAAGGCCTATATTCCCTACAGGTGATATTTTAAAACTAATGAGGCAAAACAACCCAGCATACTTTATAGGAGACCTGAATGCAAAACACACAACCCTTGGAAATAATATCAGAAACCCAGGAGGAAAAATTCTACATGCTCTCATCGAACACGGGACAATAACTCACCTTGGGCCCGACTTCGCAACTTATGTATCAGCCGGTAACACTGGGAAACCTGACATTGTTTTAACCAATAGGCATCACCATCTAAATGTACATCTAAAAGCTGGACCCACAACAACCAGTGATCATTTACCCATAATAGCAACTTTATCCACATCTCCGATACAAATTCCATCAATCCCAATATTTTCACTTAATAGAGCAAATTGGGAAAAATTTAAATTGGATCTCAGCAAAAACGACCCAACACTCCTACACAATAAAGACACAACTGAGATCGACAAATCGCTGGACAAATGGTACAATGAAGTAACATCAGCAATGCAAAACAATATCCCAAAAACAACATACCGTACATTACCACATGCACAATTAACACATGAAGAGAAAATGATACAAACCAGATTCACCAATCTATATGAATACACCAAAACACACGGGTGGAACAATGACATCAGAATATTATACAGGAATATAAAAGAAGAACTGAAAGACATAAGTAAGAACAAACACAATGAAACATGGAACAAGCTGATTCAGGACACACAAGCAGATCACAGAAACCCAAAAGCATTCTGGAAAAAAATTAAAAACCTAATGGGAACTAATTCGGTAGAAACGAGTTATATTAAGGACAAAAACGGTAGAAAAGCAACAGAACCACACGAAAAAGAACCGATATTTAGAGAATTCTGGAAAAACATATTCACAATCAACGACGAAGATAATAGAAGCTTTTGCCAAGAAACAGAACAGGCAACAAGAACATATTTGAACCAGAACACAGAGAAATGGAAACCCAACGTAAAAATTAATCTCAACTCTTTAAACATCAACAACCCAATAATTGCCCCTCTAACTCAAAATGATATTGTTAAAACAATAGCAAGTTTCAAGAATAAAGCACCTGGCATAAGCCAAATTAATAAAATCGTATTACAAAACATTCCTCAGACTATGATCGAACAGCTCAAAAATATATACAATGCCTCACTTGCAACTGGCTTTTTCCCCACCAAATTTAAATTAGCCAAAATCAGACTCATCCCGAAAGCAGGAAAGAACCATACTCAAGCAGAAAACTACAGACCCATCTCATTACTGGAAACACCCGGTAAAATATTAGAAAAAATAATTAACCACAGACTCAGAAATTTCCTAGACCAAGAAAACAAATATAACCCGAGACAGCACGGCTTTCGAAAAAACCGAGGAACCAATACAGCAATAGCTCTAATATACGAATCAATCGCAAATGCTGCAAGTAACAAAGAACAATGTAATATAATTTTAAGAGATGTTTCAAAAGCATTTGATAAAGTCTGGCATGAAGGAATGAAGTATAAAATAATCAAATTGGACATGCCTACAAACATCACAGCACTACTATGTAATTTCTTAGATAACAGAAAGGCCAAACTAATCATTGACAACCACGTAGGACAAACCTTCAACCTTTATAGCGGAGTTCCCGAAGGCAGCAATATATCACCAACGTTATACACTGTATATACGGCAGATATGCCGCAACCACGGCAATCAGAATATATGGCATACGCAGATGATGTTACACAGATAATCAGGTACCCGGGAAAATCCAAACAAATGATGGCCATTAGAACATGCAGAGAAATAGAGTTAATAAACAACTATGAACGAAAATGGAAGATAAAAACCAATGTCCAAAAACTCAAAATAATTCACATCGCGAAAACGAACCCATGCCCTATTATTATCAACAATCAACAAATACCATATGTTGCCAAGGGAAAAACATTAGGACTCAAAATATCCAGAAGCGGAATAATCCCTCACATTAATGAAAGAATAGCTATGGCAAGAACCCAACTTACAAAACTCAGAAGATTCCTCCAACTGGACACCAACACGCAATTGCACCTATACAAAGCACTGATCAGACCACACTTAGAATACCCTCCGATACCTCTGAACACAATTGCAAGAACTAATCAACTTAAATATCAAGCAGTACAAAATATAGCCCTCAGAAGAGCGGCAAAACACCAACCACCATACACACAAACAGTACAAGACATACACACAGAACACGGCATAGACCCACTCAACATCAGAATACACACCCAAGCAAATGCAATATGGGAAAAAATCCAGCAAGAACAGGATCCCATACTAAACAAATTAATCGAGGAAAACAACAATACAACACACAGATGGTGGCCTAGAAGCAGGAAAAATGATAATGAAGAACCAGAGCCTCTATATACACACTAGAAAAGAACCAAAAGATGGGCACAACTCTCAGTCACACAAGGACCTGGAGGGACCCCACAAATAAACAAAGACCTAAATAGTTAAAAAAAAGAAAAGATGGGGATCATCCCTACAGTTATTAAGGACCTGAGGGATCCCCCCCCAATTTAAGATAATATGTCTGAAGCGACAACTTGAATATCTTAGCTTAGTTTGGCTGAGACCGGCCTTCCTAACCCCATGAACCCTGATGTAGCACACAGTTACGAAGACAAAACCTGTTCCGTGGATAGCCCACTCTGTTGTTAACCTTTCTCTTTACTTTCCCATTTCTGAACTTACCTTTGTACTTTTTACCCCTTCTCCCCACTCCCAGAGCTACTGCTGTTTTCTTTCTCTCTCCGCAGTACAAATAGACCCAAAGTGATGCCACGCCAGACCGCCCCCTAGCTACGCTAGTGGCTTCCACTGCATTACCATCCACTTACTCAAAACCTCCAACTATTTAAGTGAGAGAAATTCAAACGGTTACATACATACATACATATATATATATATATATATATATATATATATATATATATATATATATATATATATATATATATATATATATATATATATATATATATATATATATATATATGGTGATAACGATATGAAAAGAAAACACGAAGTTCCTAAGCTGTTGAAATTATTATTTTAGGTGAGTACAGACAGTCTGTACTACCCCTAAGATGTGAATAACACGAAATCGCTTTGGGATCTTCGTGTTTTTTAGTTATCAGCATATACCTGGATCACTGCACCTACAGAGATTTAATTGCATATATGTATATATACTTCATTTTTAGTCCATATAACACGGACTTTGAACATATAATCAACGACCTCACCAGCAAAGGAATCGAACCGACCCACTGGTGACTAGGGAACGCTTACCGGCTAGGCCACAAGGACACTAAAAGCATTTCTAGACTCTGTTATATTTCACACAAAGCCTGTTCATCGAGCTGATGGCGCCGTGAACCTCATTGGGAAACTGCCCGTGCCTCTATGTGGTGTCAGTAGCATTTACCGAATCCAGCTGGTATGAAACGCGAGGTCATATATATTTCATTTTTAGTCCAACACGCGGACTTTGAATGCCATCACTGGGTGTGACTGGCCAATGGCTAGGCCACAAGGACACTAAAGCAGCTCGATGAACAGGCTTTGTGTGATATAACAGAGTCTAGAACTGCTTCTAGTGTCCTTGTGGCCTAGCCGGTATGTGTTCCTAGTCACACCCAGTAGATCGAGGGTCGATTCCTCTGGTGAGGTCGTTGATTTTATATATATATATATATATATATATATATATATATATATATATATATATATATATATATATATATATATATATATATATATATATATATATATATATATATACAAATATATATTATATATTATAGGTTATATGTTGAACTGAAACCTGGTCATAATTCACATCTCAGGGTGAATTACACGAGCTTGGGAACTCTGTGCTTCTTTCCTTGTTTATCAGCATATACCTAGATCACGTGCACCTACAGTGATTTACTTGCATATATATATATATATATATATATATATATATATATATATATATATATATATATATATATATATATATATATATATATATTTATTTTGATAAAATCACACAGGAAAAGGGAAACAACGGAGCACCTTAGCTTTCGTGTTTATTCAAGACATCTTCAGAGGCAACTGGATTACATGGACAGAGAGAGGCTTAAATATACAGGGTGACCTTAAAAACATGAGGTTAGGTCATAATAATGTCATCCACTAATCCACACACCGACACACACGTAGAGGAGCTAAAGAGAAGGGGGCTGACGTGACTAGTCAGGTCAGGTCAAAAATAAGGGACCCACTAAATAACTATCATACGTCTCGATCAAAGGTTTTCAAAGCATTTTTAACCTTGGGCCACTGACAAATAAATTTATGTAACATATCAGTTTTGAACTGACCATCACTAAGGTTTATTGATTTTAATTCCTTAATCAAACTTGCTTCAACCAGAAGTCTTTCTGTGACACAAGATGATTTAAATACTTCTAAGCTTTTTTCCCAAGCAATGGGATGATTATTATTCCTAACATGAACGAACAAGGCACTGCTTTCAGATGCTGTTCTGATATTATACTTATGTTGTTTGATTCTGAGCTGCAGTGTTTTTCCTGTCTGTCCTACATAATTACAATTACATTTGCTACATGGAATACAATAAACACTTCCATTTACATTCAAACTTGGGCTATTTCTTATTAACATATTGGTAATGGTTGAGTCATACTTGAAAACAACATTAATATTTAGAAGCTTGAGGGACCGAACTAAAGGGACAAATTCATTACGATAGGGCAGAGTCAAAATATTCTTAAGTGTAGGAATTTGCCTGGTTTGAGAGGAATGAAAGGATTTTTTAGCCCTTTTAAAACAACGATCAACAAACACAGAAGGGTACCCGAGTTTCTGTGCAATGGAACGAATGTGTTTCAATTCATCGTCAATAAATTCAGAGTAAAAAATACGCAGACATCTTAAGAACATATGTTCCTAAGCCTCTCTCTGTCCATGTAATCCAGTTGCCTCTGAAGATGTCTTGAATAAAGACGAAAGCTAAGGTGCTCCGTTGTTTCCCTTTTCCCTTGTGATTTTATCAAGATTTATCTTATCCACGTTTTCATTGTGGATCTACATGAAATATATATATATATATATATATATATATATATATATATATATATATATATATATATATATATATATAATATATATATATATATATATATATATATATATATATATATATATATATATATATATATATATATATATATATATATATATATATATATATATATATATATATGTATATATATATATCTTGATAAAATCACACAGGGAAAAGGGAAACAATGGAGCACCTTAGCTTTCGTCTTTATTCAAGACATCTTCAGAGGCAATTGAATTACATGGACAGAGAGAGGCTTAAATATACAGGGTGACTTTATTAAACATGAGGTCAGGTCATAATCATGACTTCCACTAATCTGCACACCAACACACACATAGAGGAGCTTAAGAGAAAGGGCGACGTGACTAGTCAAGTTAAGTCAGGTAAAAAATATGGGACCCACTGAACATCTATCCTACATCTAGCTCCAAGGTTTTCAAAGCATTTTTAACCTTGGGCCACTGACAAAAAAAATTTATGTAAAATATTATTAGTTTTGTACTGACCATCACTAAGGTTTGTGGAATTTAATTCCCTAATCAAACTAGCTTCAACCAGAAGTCTTTCTGTGACACATGATGATTTGTACACTTCTAAGCTTTTTCCCCAATCAATGGAATGATTATTATTCCTAACATGAACGAACAGCGCACTGCTTTCAGATGTTATTCTAATAGTGTACTTATGCTGTTTGATTCTGAGTTGCAATGCCTTCCCAGTCTGTCCTACGTAATTTCCATGACATTTGCTACATGGAATACAATAAACACTTCCATTTACATTCAAAGTTGGGCTGTTCTTCATTAATATATTGGTAATGGTTGAGTCATACTTAAAGAAAATAGTAATATTTAATAATTTAAGGGACTGAACTAACGGGACAAATTCATTGCGATAAGGCAGGGTCAAAATATTCTTAAGTGTAGGAATTTGCCTGGTTTGAGTATTATGAAGGATTTTTTAAGCTCTTTTAAAACAATGATCAACAAACACTGAAGGGTACCCAAGTTTTTGTGCAATTGAACGAATGTGTTTCAATTCTTCATCAATAAATTCAGCGTCACAAATACGCAAACATCTCAAAAACATAGCAGAAAAAACTGACATTTTGGTAGACTCCAGGTGACTCGATGAAAATGTATGAAACTGTCTACCTGTGTAGGCTTTCTGTACACCTTAAATTTATAGTTATGGCCATTTCTAATAATAAGCATATCAAGGAATGGAAGGGATCCATCTTATCTTATCCACGTTTTCATTGTGGATCTACATGATATATATATATATATATATATATATATATATATATATATATATATATATATATATATATATATATATATATATATATATATATATATATATATATATATATATATATGGGTGGGGTTTCAACAATCTTCGGGCGGCAGTGCATGCAGCGTGCCAAAAAAAATTTTCGCGTGCCACCTTGGGCACGCGTGCCATAGGTTCGCCACCCCTGACCGAGGGTATGAAACTGGTCTACGATTTTTCTCCACTACAGCTCCCCCCATAGTCTTAACAGAAAGACTGTTGGCAGAAATAAGGCAAAGCAAGACAAAAAGTAAAAAAAAAATTACATCATATATGAGCATCTTATCAATTTGCTGTCAATCAGATATCATAATCAGGATACAAAAATAAACCCACCAGAATAAAGTATTCTCAAGTTACATTATTTCGGCAAGAGATTATATTAAATTAATCCTAAACAGTTATCATCATAATAGAGTGGTTATGCCGATTCTTCTTTCGTTCATCATACTTTACCTTATATTCATAGAAAAAGGAGTTATTGGCAGAAAATGGTGCAAAAACCGTTAGAATACTAGATTTTTATAAATAATTCTTATTTTCTTACAAACTCAATTCCCTTAAAACTGAAAACATCTTCAGTCACAGCTATGTAAACCCTCACTTCCTAAATTATACGACTGTGATTTTGGGAAAGAAGTCTTGAATAGAACGTCTCGTGGTTTTAGTTCTAAGCTTACATTTATAGCATAGTTTCATCAGTTTCTGATGAATACTGTGTGTGTGTGTGTGTTTTTTTTTATTTATTTTTTGTCAGTATGTGGTATCAGGCGTCAGTGTAACGGCGGCTGTTTCTCTCTACTCATACTCTGCCTTATCTTTTACTCTTACTTCTCTTGTCTTAGTTCTTTAATTGTTCTTTCTACTTACTTCAATGGCTACTGCATAACCTTATTTCTTTTTGATAGCATGTCGAGGGTCTAAGGCACATGGGTATTGTAATTCTGATATCAGGGTCACTTGGACGGAAATAACGGTGAACTACTGTGGGGAAAATGAATACTCCTAAAATACTCTAAGAACAGGTTTATTAATATGAGATCAAAGGGAAAAATAAACATTATTAACATATAACTTCAAGGTGCAACTCCTCGCTTACTCAACTGCAAACTCAGTATTTTCTTATTGCACACAACCTTACTGGTGTTACATTACAGTACATAGCAGGACCGGTTCCTTGGCCCGACTCACAATACATAGTTACATGACAACTCCTTGCAGATTACTTTCCTGGTGGTACGTGGTATTACAGTATAGTTACAAGAATCAACTTCTTGACTTTACTCAGGTCGTCCCAAGGGGACAACTTCACTTCTCACACATTACTCGGTACTTCTCATTACATCCAGTTATAAGACAATCTTACTTAAGCTACTTCACAAACTGTTGGTAGTGCATAGGAGATGCACTCACACACACAACACGTTAATACTGATACCAGCAAATACATGGGTCCACTACCCAACATGGGATAATTATTTCTAGTTAATTATCCTCAGGCCTTTACAACAGACACTCTGCATCATATAACTCCAAGGCATGTCCCAGGGTATAACAGTGACGCCTCTAACAACTGATGACTGCTGTTGTGCTCGGTTACACTCCGACACGAGTCGGTATATTGCTCCCTGCTGGGAATCTACTGGCTCTGGGGCTATAGGTGAATGTCAAATAAGCCCAGCCTAGATCTGGGGACAAACAAGGAGAGGACGTGACAGAGGACGTCTCTCGGTGGTGGTGATGATACTGTCATGATCATGATGACGGCTAACCTGAAAACCCTAAGGCTTCATATTATGTTCAAAGGTCCACAAAACCTTCTGAGTCCCCCAGTGGAAACGTCCTCCGTTTTCTCTGTTTCCTTGTTGACGTCATCGAGAGGCCGTCTTTGTCTAAAGGGAACTTTGAATATAATCCGCGGGTTTCGTAGCAAGACGCTGTATGTTGGGACCTATTGCCATCCAACCCTTTGTAATCAATTTAATTTTTGCTTTTGATAGCTCAGTCAGAGCATTGTTAGTGAAGATAATAGTAGGGAATAAAACTGAGTTCATAGTCTCAGTTTCAACGTCAGAGTGTACAGTAAAGTAATTCATCGAAATAGAAGTAGGTGGAGTCCCTGACCTAGTTTGAGTGAGGGTGCCGCTGGCATTTCAACCGTTAGTAAGTGCTCGCCAATTCACCCATACAGGTAGGTCATTCCACTCTGTGTTGTAATTCGCCCTTCTTTAAGTGATTTAACCCAATTAATAGTTGGTTGTGCAAGTGTTACAGTAACGTAGTTGATATGCATTAAGTGAAGTAATGTTTACATCTTTAACGTCCCATGAAACGTGATATCGTTGTCACAGCTCAAAAGCCACCGGGGTCCAGATTAAAAGTATTTGACAGTATTAAAGGAATGTAAGTAAGAATTTAGTAGTTTTAAAACTTGTTTAAGGTCATTAAAAGTAGTTATAATGAGGGGGCCTCCACAAAGAGGCTGCCCATGGGCTCCACTAGTCTAAATCCGGCACTGGGTACACAGGATGCCAAATCCACCAAACTTTGCCCATTAAAGTACCTGTAAAAGACAGCAAAGCAACATTGCGACAATGAGAAAGGAAGAGAGATTATCATCTAAAGGAGGAGAGTCAATAAGACGAAATGCCTTTGATTCCACCCAATCTAACAGTTGACTGCAGAAGAGTCACCCCAGATATGAGATTAGTAACCCCATGTTAGGACGAATGAATCCCTCATACTGTAAACTTGAAACAACTGTTCAGGAGTGAAGTAGCTACGGCATCTGTATAGCATTCTCAGCTTTCGGGAGGCAGCTTTAGTAATGACATTAGAGGAAATGGTGAGGTCTAGCATATCTATTTTAGAATTTGGCAGAATGATTGCGTCCTGAAATGTGATTGGTGGGGATCATCTAATTTTTATATAACCTCACAAAATATGACGGTTGAGTATGACCTGATTACGAGATCTGAGGTTGACGAGTTCCATAACAATTTAATTGTGTTGCTTAATGCACAAAGGCAGAATACAATATACCATACAGAGAACTAAATCTTATAACAATGACCCCAAATGGATAAATAATTATTTAAAGAATATAATTGGACAAAGAAAAGCTATAGGCAGGAGAATAAATCGTGGTAAAGTGTACCTCCGAGAATTATTATAAAGTATTGGCTAGTCGGGTTTAAGAGAGAAGAAAAGCAAAGAGGAATAGTGAGCTGAAGGTAGCAAGGAGGCGAAGTCAGACCCTAAGGGATTCTTACAAATGTATCAAACTAAAACACGAAACAAATTGACCAACACAGTCAGATACAGGCGAGCTAACTGACAACGACAAAGAAATGAGCAATAATCTGAACAGATATTTTTCAACAGTTTTCACCACCGAAAATTTAAACATTATATCCGAGGCACCGACTATATGCAGAGATAGTGAGGAAAATAGATTAAGCGAGATAGTAGTGTCTAGTAACGATGTTATTAAACAAACAGAGAAGCTAAACCAAATAAGTCACCAGGTCCAGATGAGCTATTTATCAGAGTATTACAGGAATGTAAAGAAGAACTTAGTATGCCCTTAAGCAAACTTATTTAACATGTCATTAAAACGGGTGTAATACCAGATTAGTGGAGGATAACGAATGTGAAACTAATTTCAAGAATGGAGATCGATCACTATCCTCTAACCACCGTCCAATCAGTTTAACATCAATTGTAGGCAAATTGCTGGAAGCGATAGTTTCATACTCAATTCGAAATTACCTAGAAAAATACAAATTGATTAATGATTCCCAATATGAGCTTCACAAGTGGCCGTTCATGTCTGACAAATCTATAGTCATTTTTCTCTACTGTTTTCATATCAGTGGATGACGAACACGATTGTAATGTGGTTTACCTCGACTTAACAAAGCCTTCGACAGGGTCACACACGAAAGACTGGTTTGAAGTGGAGGCTCATGGAATTGGAGATATTCTAAATTGGTTTAGGACGTTGTTACAGGACAGGAAACAGAGAGTCAGCCTTAAAGGTACTTCGATTGGGATAAGTTCGCTAGTGGAATAACCGAAGGGTCTGCTTGGGCAATTACTATTTATTATCCTGTATGCATAAACGACATAACTGTAGATACTGGCCTAGACAGCAACATAAGTAAATTTTTGACTACATTAAATAAGGCGTGTAATTAAATCTATCGAGGACTCCGCAAAACTAAAGGAGAAATCTGACTATGAAAATATTTAGGTAATGATAAGAGAAATTGTGTATTTGCTCGAAACTAGGTTAAAAGGTACTTGATTCATACAAAGGAGTGTTAGTTACAAGACTAACGAGATTATCCTAAAACTGTATATTGCACTTGTGAGAGAGACCTCACTTGGATTATGCGGTTCAGTTTTGGTCACCGTACTACATCATGGATATCAAATCCCGAGAAAGCATTCAGAGGAGTATGACAAGACTAAACCCGGGTATTAGAACCTTGAGTACAGAGAGAAATTAAAGCATCTTGCACTCCTGAGAGACGTAGAGTGAGGGTGATATGATCAAAGTGTATAAATGGAAGTCAGAGTTAACAAAGGTGATATAAGAAAGGTAGTCAAACAATTTAACCAGGAGCGAACTGTAGCAATGGTTTTAAATTAGATAAATTTAGATTTAAGC
>NW_024730006.1:0-9554 GCF_018991925.1 Homarus americanus | reverse complement strand
TGTGGTGCTTCTGCTACCCGAGTGTTATAGACTTATAGTGTTATAAATATTCTACTTGCGATGGAAACTGTGGTAGAAGAGGACACTTCTTTAGTTAAGGAACTGCTGGAAAAGCCGTTTTCGAGAAGAAACATTTCAGAGAAAATTGAAATCGTAGGAAAACGTAGACCGTGTCCACGAATTCCAGGACTTACAAAGAAGCATACAGATAAAAACAAAGAATATGTTAGGCATTTTAATATCACGCAGTACAAAAGCACGTATTGGTTGATTAGCTCAAATAAGTTAAACAAACTCTTCTGCTGGCCGTGTTTGCTCTTTTCAACTGATCACAGTGTATGGTCGAAAACTAGTTTTGATAATGTGGATACTTTGTCATAGGCTATTTCTAGGCATGAGAAATCTTTTTATCACATAAACTGTTTTCTGCAACTTAATAGTTTCGGAAGAACAAGAATTGATCGTCGGCTTGATGAACAACAACGCATCAGTGACCAAATGCACAATGAATAAGTTAAGAAAAATCGGGAAATCCTGAAAGGACTAATTGATGCCGTATGCTTTCTAGCAAAGCAAGAACTTCCTCTTCGAGGCCATAACGAATCAGATACGTCTATAAATAAAGGGAATTACTTAGAGCTACTTGTACTGATTAGCCATTATTATCCGATGTTAGAAATTCATTTGAAAGAATCAACTATTTTCCTAGGTACATCTTCCGCCATTCAAAATGATTTGATTGCTGCAATCGGCTACTTAATCACGAAGCAAATAAAAGAAGATATTGAGAAAACTGATTTTGTGTCACTGTGTCACTGTTTTTCGTTTTGTTGACCAAAACTGTCAAGTTCAAGAAAGATTTTGCTGTATCTGCTGAGCGACTTTAATTGTGGGGGGGGATAACTTGTTGCTCAGCCATACGATGGCACTGCTGTTATGGCTGGTCAACAAAACGGTTTTAATAAGAAGGTACGGGAACTGCACCCGTGTGCTATATTTGTGCACTGTTACAGCCATTTGCTAAATCTGACAATCAGACACTTCAGCAATCAGCATAAAACATCACGAAATGTAGAAATTTTTTCAGACACTTTCATGTTTAACAGCATTTTTCTCAAAGTCTTCAAAGAGAACATTTGCCCTTCAAGCTTTTCTTGAGAAACAACTACCCAGAGTAGCGCCTACAAGATGGAATTTTTCTTCAAGATTGGTCAACACTGTGAAAGAATATTATGACCAATTGACCTAATTTTTCCATCACATACTTGATCAACCTGCAGAGTGGGACAATGACTGTGTTTTAAAGGGCCAACGATTTTTGTCTTTCCTCCAGAAATTCCAGACTCGCTTCCCGTTGAATGTTTTTTCTTCCGTGTTTTCTTTCACGGATGTTCTTTCGACATTCTTCAAACAGAAGGAATGGACATTGCCTACTACTCCAAAAAGGTTGAAGAGCCGATTGGAAAAATTAAGAAAATTCGTGAAGACGACTTTGACAGGATTTTTCAGGAAAGTGTTCCAGGAAGAAATGATGAAAACCCAAATAAAAGACCCAGAAGAAGTGAGCAGTTGGAAGAAGCAGGCTGCAGAGCTCTGTTCAATGAAGCAGGCTGCAGAGCTCTTTTCAATGAAATCTTGGATAACATTTTAGTTCAACTAAGAGATAGGTTTCAGACAGTCACACAGCTCGAATTCTTCTCTTTGCTGAACAGCAACTTTTTTGAAAAACATTGCAAGCAGTTTCCTGACAGTGCAGTGAAAAGTTTGGAGAAGCAGTATGGATTTTTCTTTGATACTGTAAGGCTGAAGAATGAGTTAAGTGTTCTTTACGTTTCTCCAGAGTTCAAAGGGAAGCCTGTTTTTGATTTGATGAAAATCATGCATGAAACTAAACTATCTGGGAATGCCTGAAGTGTTGGGAGGCAAAAACAACACTTTCACAAAGTCAAATTGATACTCCAAATTGCTGGCAAGGTCAGGGTCATGACCAGGAGCATTATCCATGAGGAGAAGAGCCTTTTAAGGGAGTTTATTGGTGGTTAGGTAGCTCTTGACAGAAGGGCAAAACACAGCAACAGCCCATTCATTAAAGAGCTGTCTTGTCACCCATGCCTTACGGTTGGACTTCCAATAAACTCCAAGCTTTGTTCTACCACTTTCTGTAGCTTGAACACCCTGGGGTTTTCAGAGTGGTAGACAAGCATAGGCTTCAGTCAGAAATCCCCTGAAGCATTGGCACCAAGCAATAGAGTGAGACGGTCTTTCATGGGTTTATGCCCAGGTAAAGAGGCTTCATCTTTGGTGATGAATGTTCTTTTGGGCATCTTTTTCCAGAACAGCCCAGTTTCGTCCACATTGAACACTTGCTGTGGAAGATAATTTTCTTCTTCCATCAGTTTTTTAAATTCATCTAAAAACTTTGCTGCCCCTTCTTTATCAGCACTAGCAGCTTCACCATGCCTAGCAACACTTAAAATGTCACTTCTTTTCTTAAATTTTTCGAACCAGCTTTTGCTGGCCCGAAAATCTTCAAATTCTGTGCCTGAAGAACCAGGTTGATCTGCCTTTAAATGTTCGTAAATCTCCCTGGCTCTCACAAATGAATTCAGCAGAAACTGAATCACCTTTCATCTGTTTTTCCCTAATCCAGATGATAAGTAACCTCTCAGTTTCTGCTATTAGGGATCTACTTTTAAACACTCTTGTAGATTTGTCTCTCACTTTCACTTTTTTAAATTTGTCTTTCTGTGCAAGAATTGTCGACACAGTTGATGTCGACATGCCATATTCTTTGCTAAGCACATTTGTTCATGTTTTTTTATGATTTCCTGCTTGGTTTGGATTGAAATAGCTTTTCTTGATCTCTTAGGCCCCATGCTGGATTCAAACAATGTCAACACGTGTTTTTCAAAGTTAAACTTGTTGTAAATAAAGAATATTTTCTTTAAAATAACACTGCACTGCGCTATATATTGTCAATATGTAAAATAAATTTCAAAATGACCAATAATTTGCTTGGAAACACAGAAAAAAAGCATTTAGTTGAAGAGAGTCTCAAGCAAGATGTTACCTCCAGTGAAAACAGAGAGACTAACGCCTGTTTGCTGTGTTAAGAGGCTGGATGCCGCGCATTAAACTAATCACTTTACCTTCAATTATGTTCAATAATTGTTAGAATGACTAAAAAATTTAATATTAAACTTTTAAAATTATTGAATAGTATAAACTTCTTGATATATACTAAAATAGTAAGGAATTTAAGCCCTAGAGCCAATTTATGTATTGGCGGACTAATACTATAGCTGGTTGACCGGCCAGTGCAAGCGAAAACATGTTGAGGTCGGCTCGTAAGAAATTCGTTAACCGAATTTAAGAATGTTAAGGGAGGCAGCTCGTTAACCGAGGCGCTCGTTAACCGAGGGACCACTGTATAGTATAGTGGGAGTGTGTAGAGTACAGTATAGTGTCAGTATTACAGGTATAATCTTTGTTATTACTTACACCAGTTAGCAAACAGGGAATGTGCGATGGTAATGTTTATTTAATTTTTTACAGATTCCGCTTGAACTGGAATATGATGTCCGTCAATATTGGAGTAATAAGAAAAAGATGCGGCACCAGCTGTCACAAGTAAGTGATTGTTTAAGTTGGTGACATTGAATAATATCCTAAGTTAACACCACAACAAGTACTCTAGTTTTACATCTGGATAATTGTACATTTAAATAACTGCTGGTAAGATACAGTACTGTACAGTATAGTTACAAAAAAAATACTGTTAATAAGTATCTGGCTCCTTCTGATAAAACATTTTACTTCACATATGAGGTGCTCACTGGAAGAAGGGCACTTATGTCAGAATTCAATTTTGAGATAATCGCAGTCAAAGTTAGCGATCTTTATATTTTGTGTATCTCCATAATCCACCTCACAATTCTGATGAAACTGGCTCAAAAAATTGGAAATTTAGTGTACTTGTGGGATTTTTCCCACTAGAAATAACTGAGAGGCAGGAACTAGGTTTTCTTGTACAGGGCACTTTATTAATTTAAAACATTAAAAAATGACAAGTTAAAAATGGAAAGTACAGCACACATAAACTTGACTAAAAGTGAGAACAGCAATGTTCAATACAGTAAGTCCTCGCTTAACGTCTGGGTTACGTTCCTAAAAACATGACGTTATACGAAACAACGTTGAACCTTTGAGCTACGCTCTCTGTTTGGGTCGTCATCTAGAAGGATTTGCATTTCTTGCTGGAACATGTTGAATGATTCTGCCATCCTCTTGGAAGTCAGCGTTCGTTGAGGTTCTTCTTCGTCGTCGTCTTCAACAGGACTGTGTCCTGTTAACAGTTGCAGATCTTCGTTGGTGAGCTCTTCTGTATGGGATGCCAGGACGTCTGCAGTGGCTCTGATTCCAGCTCATCAAAGCTTGCCTCTAGCCAAGCTGAGGATATCCCTATTCACAGCTGGGACTAAGTCAGTGAATCCCGTAAAACTGGTGACGTACTCGGGCCACAATTTACCCCACACACCATCAGGCAACTTTCTGAAACCTCTTCACATGCCTTGCCAATGATGTCAATTACATGAAGAATGTTGAAGCTGCACCAATATTCTCAGATAGTGAGTTTATTTTCTCCATCTGTATTCTGTAGCCTTGAGCAACTGGGCCATGGTACGGCATAAATAATACGCCTTGAATGCAGCGATGACGCCTTGGTCCATAGGCTGCATCAGTGCTGTTGTGTTGGGAAGCAGAAATACAACTTTTACACTGTCATGCAAGTCGTCGAGATTGGTAGGATGAGCTGGAACATTATCAAGGATCAGAAGAATTTTGAAGTCAAGGTTCTCCTTGGCACAGTATTCCTCCATTGCAGGGACGGCGTACATGTTTAACCACTGGCTAAATATGGCGCTGGTTATCCTTGCCTTTTTGTTTGCCTTGTAGATCACAGGAAGGTGACCCTTAGGATAACCTTTCATGGCCCGTGGATTAGCAGCACGAGAAATCAACATCGGCTGCAGCTTGAAGTAGCCGGCAGCGTTTGCACCAAGCAGCAGCGTCAAGCGGTCTTTTGCTGCTTTAAAACCTGGTGCTCTTTTCTCCTCCTTGGAGATATAGGTCCTCTCAGGCATCCTCTTCCAAAAGAGACCAGTCTCATCCACATTGAAGACTTGCTTCAATGAATAGCCTCCTTCCTGGATAATCCGTTTGAATTCTGGCGGGAATGTCTCGGCAGCATCCGTATCTGAACTAGCAGCTTCACCAGTTATCTTAATAATGTGGAAGTTATACCTGCGCTTAAATCATTGAAACCATCCTCGGCTGGCCGTAAAGGTCTCTTCCTTCGATCCTTCACCCGCTTCTTCCTTCATGTCGTCAAACAAGGATCCGGCCTTATGCTGGATAACCATAAGGCTCACAGGCTCATTGTGTTGATTCTGGTCCTCCAGCCACATAGCTAGCATCTTTTCCACTTTTTCTATCACAGTGCTTCTAGTACGAGTTGTTTTAGTTGTACCGAGAGTAGAACCACTTCCAGCACTAACCTAAATCTTGTCAGCGTTGGTCTGGATAGTGCGCACCATTGTGGGGGTTATACCAAGCACAGCGGCTATGTCCACAACGCATTCCCCTTTTTCAAATCGGGTTAATACATCCATTTTCGTAGCAACGGTAATGGTCTTACGTTGCCTCTTTACTGCACTAGCATCAGTAGCACTTGATGGGTGCTTGGAAGCCATTTTGAATGATTATACGTAGTACAGTTTTAGAGCAAAAGCACTTAAGCACACACAAATGATGTGAATTCGTAACAGAGACTGGCTTGGTGTCGCTTGGGGACACTGTGACATTCCGCGAGTGAGGGCAGCGCGCTGATCTGAGAGAGCGTAGCACGGCCAGACAAGAGCGGGTGATGCGCCGTAGAAAGTAGTTCGTGACGACGCAACGCAATGCAGTATCGGATCCCTGGGATGTTACACAAATTTTTGGTCTCTAAAGTTCAGCAACGTAGTACTGAAACAACGTTAAGCGGGACGCTGTTAAGCGAGGACTTACTGTATATTTAACGTTGCATTTTCCTGGAACAAACTCTTCTCTCTTTGGCCAGTCCTTTGTGTTGTAGTGTTTTTCTGTTGCTCTGCTGTCCCATAGACACAGAAAACAGCATTTCCTCCCACTTGCTGTTCAGTATTGCTAACCTTGCATTTAATATTCTCTACCAACACAAGTACATATCTTATATTCCTACACTACTTATACACATATATCTTAAAAATGTAACGTGATTGACATTTTCTATTGCCATATTTGAAATCAACCCAAAATTAATAAAGTGCAGCATATTTGATCCATGCTACCGAACCCTTGTCAACTAGTGTTATCATATGGTGTATTTGCACGTCGACAGAGAGAAAGATATATATATATATTTATATATATACAGGTTTCGCTAATTGCCACTAACTGCCAAGATATACACGTGCCTGCCAAAGCTTGAACTTTCAATTTCTTAACGATTTTTTCCACAGCAAATGCAGGAGTGTCCTGCCTGAGCTATTTTGATTCACATTCACCCCCAGCCCGGCCACCCTGTGCTTCCTGACTGCCTGTTTTAGCTCATAAAATTATGTTAAATTACCCAGCCAGAATATAGTTTACATTGCTGGAATTCTTATAATTTGGTGATCATTTTGAATATAAACAACATATTTTTTGCATTAAACATACAATTTTTAGATAAAATGTTTAATCTGAGTAAGTATGTTATCTTTTGTCCAAAATATATGACATTTATATTCAAAATATTCCTGGTCTTACAAGGAATCCAGCAATGTCAATTATATTATCCTAACTTTAGTTTGAGGTATTACTTATTAAAATTTAGTGGTTATCCCACACATCTCCTTGGGACGGTTGGTGGGGGGTGGGGGGGAGGGAGGGACCAACCGACCGACCATCTGTTACCCAGTGAAGAATTATTTTTTTTTAACTGAAGATATTTGTTTTAGCTCATTAAATTCATACAAATTACCCGGTCAGAATATAATTTACATTGCTGGAATTCTTATAATTTGGTGATCATTTTGAATATAAACAACATATTTTTTGCATTAAACATACAATTTTTAGATAAAATGTTTAATCTGAGTAAGTATGTTATCTTTTGTCCAAAATATATGACATTTATATTCAAAATATTCCTGGTCTTACAAGGAATCCAGCAATGTCAATTATATTATCCTAACTTTAATCTGAGGTATTATTTATTACTAAATGTTAAAAACTCTTGAATGGAGGATTGGTAGGGGGTGGGGGGAGGGTTGGGACTGACCACGTGGTTGGAAGAGGGGGGGAGGCAAGGTGGGGTACTTTGATTGACAGATAGTGTTGAAGAATATATTTTTTTTTTTATTAACTGTAGATATTTGTTTTAGCTCATAAAATTCATACAAATTATCCGGCCAGAATATAATTTACATTGCTGGAATTCTTATAATTTTGTGATCATTTTGAATATAAACAACATATTTTTTGCATTAAACATACAATTTTTAGATAAAATGTTTAATCTGAGTAAGTATGTTATCTTTTGTGAAAAATATATGACATTTATATTCAAAATATTCCTGGTCTTACAAGGAATCCAGCAATGTCAATTATATTTTCCTAACTTTAGTTTGAGGTTATCCCACACATCTCCTTGGGACGGTTGGTGGGGGGTGGGTGGGGGGAGGGAGGGACCGACCGACCATCTGTTAGCCGGCTGTGTAGTGTGAGAGGGAGGGAGTTGAGTCCATTATTTGAATGGACATTAACTTGGCGACTGTATTTCTCTATTTCTCTTAAGTATTAATTGTGTGCATGTACCATCATAAAATTAAGATGTTATTTTTACTACAACATAGTTATTTGTCGTCAAAAAGTGGAGTTTGGGGGTCGGGCTGGGTTCTATTGGAATTAATCCCATATGTTCTGTTATTCACTTAACGCGGTTTTCACTTAACTCAGGACCCTCTGGGTTCAATTGACCGCGTTAAGTGGGGTACAACTATATATATATATATATATATATATATATATATATATATATATATATATATATATATATATATATATATATATATATATATATATATATATATTATATATATATATATATATATATATATATATATATATATATATATATATATATATATATATATATATATATATATATATATATATATATATATATATATATATATTGGTCCCTCGGTTAACGAAATTTCGGTTAATGAATTACCTTCTATAAGAATCTTCAATTCAGTTAACGAAAAAATTTCGATTAACGAAATCCTTACGAAAATCACGTTTTGTTTTGAACATCAGCTGATAAGCTGAGGAGGTACTCAGCCAATTCAGTGATCTCTTCTATGTTTACATTCGTTTCCAATGGAGTAAATATCAAGAAAATTGTGCTCTTTAATATTTGTGCATTTTTTTATACAGTACTTGTATTAAAATTATTGGTCATTCTAAAATTTAGCCATCCAAGCTCTGTCTACATAAAGTTTTTCAACTAATATTTTTGGCTCGATATATGTAACTTTATTCATTTATTGAAACTCATTTACATGCACACACTGTCCTAAGGGCAAAGCTGAACTGTACTTGTAATCAAAATAATGTACAAAATGATTACTCAAATTTTTGTCTAGTGCAAACTATCGCTTGTTTACATTCAAATTAATCACTATCTTATAAGAATTCCAGCAATGTAAATTATATTCTCCCCGGTCACTTCTATGATATTTTATAAGCAAAAAACAAAAAGTCAATCTAAAGGACATAAATAAACAAATAAATACTTTACTAGACCTTGGCGCCAACTGTCAAACATGTCACTCTCCTCCTCCCCAGCCAGGGTTTGGTGGTAGAGATTTTAAGTTTTTATCTAAATATAATGTCAGACTTTTTAGGAGAATATAATTTGCATTGCTGGAATCCTTGCAAGACAGCGAATAATTTGAATATAAACGTCATATATTTTGCACAAGAGATAAAAATGTTAGTACATTAGTTTAGTTTATTTTAGTAATGTAAAGTTTTTCAAATGTATTTTTGGGTAGATTTACATAAATTTCTTCATTTATTTTCATTCATTTACATGCACACACCATACTAAAAGAAACGTAAAAGAAATAAATGACCAAAGTGCAAACCTGTACTAAATCATTACGGTACTAAAATTTTTATGTCTAGTGCAAATTATAGCTTGTTTATATTCGAATTAATCACTATCTTACAAGAATCCTAGCAATGTAAATTATATTCTCCCAAGTCATTTCACTGGCATTTTATAAGAGAAAAGCTTAGTCACTTAAGGACTGTTAAATAAATACACATGAGACCTTCGGCTCCAACTGTCAAACATACCACCTCACCTCCTGCCCCCTCCCTCTCCCCCATCTGCCCAGCCAGGGTTTTAGGCTTACAGTTTTTATCTTATATAATATCTCAGACTAAAGTTAGGAGAATATAATTTGCATTGCTGGAAT
>NW_024730005.1:0-3089 GCF_018991925.1 Homarus americanus | reverse complement strand
TACACCTCCATACTCCCAGGTACACCTCTGAGCCTCCCAGGTACACCTCAGACACTCCCAGGTACACTACACTCCCAGGTACACCTCAGACACTCCAGGTACCTCAGACACCCCAGGTACCTCAGACACACCCAGGAACACCTCTGACACTCCCAGGTACACCGCTGACACTGCCAGGTACACCTCTGACACTCCATGTACACCTCCGACACTCCCAGGTACACCTCTGACCTCCCAGGTACTCCACTGACACTCCCTGGTACCCTGACTCCCAGGTACACCTCTGACACTCCCACGTACACCTCTGACACTCCCTGGTACACCTCCGCGCTCCCAGGTACACCTCAGACCTCCCAGGTACACTTCTCACACTCCCAGTTACCTCCGACACTCCCAGTTACCCCTGACACTCCCAGGTACCCTGACACTCCCAGGTACACCTCAGACACTCCCAGGTACACCTCTGACACTCTGGTACTCCTCTGACCTCCCTGGTACACCTCTGACACTCCCAGGTACAACGCCCAATGCTCCCAGGTACCTCTTACACCTCCTGGTTCTCCCCTGACACTCCCAGGTACACCTCTGACATTACCAGGTACGCCTCTGACCTCCCAGGTACTCTCCTGACACTCCCTGGAACACACCTGACACTCCTAGGTACACCTCATTACACGCCAGGTACACCTCAGACACTCCCAGGTACACCTTAGACACTCCCAGGTACTCCTCTGACCTCCCTGGTCACTCACCTGACACTCCCAGGAACACCACTGACTCTAAGTACCTCAGACCTCCCAGGTACCTCTGACACTCCAGGTACACCTCAGACTCTCCTAGGTACTCCTCTGACACTTCTGGTACACCTCTGACACTCCCGTGCACCGCCCAGCACTCCCAGGTACACCTCTTACACTTCCTGGTTCTCCACTGATATTCAAGAGTACACCTCAGACACTCCAGGTATACCTCAGACACTCCCAGGTACACCCCTGACACTCCCAGGTACTTTTCTGGCCTCCCAGGTACTCCTCGGCCTCCCAGCGTGCACCTCCCCAGGCACTCCCAGGTACTCCTCCTGACACTCCTGGTACTCACCTGACACTCCCAGGTACACCTCAGACACTCCCAGGTACACCTCTGACACTCCTAGGTACTCCTCTGACACTCCCTGGTACACCTCTGACACTCCCAAGTACAATGCTGACACTCCCAGGTACACCTCTTTCACTTCCTGGTTCACCCCTGACACTCCCAGGTACACTCTGACACTCTGAGGTACACCTCTAATACTCCCAGGTACACCTCTGACAATACCAGGTACACCTCTGACACTCCCAGGTACACCTCTCACACTCCCAGGTACACCTCTCACAGTCCCAGGTACTCCTGTGACACACCCTGGTACTTCTCGGACACTCCCAGGTACACCTCAGACACTCCTAGGTACACCTCAAACACTCCCAGGTACACCTCAGACACTCCCAGGTACACCTCTGACACTCCCAGGTACACCTCCGACTCTCCCAGGTACACCCCTGACACTCCCAGGTACACCCCTGACACTAAGAGGTACACCCCTAATACTCCCAGGTACACCTCAGACACTCCCAGGTAAACCTCTCACACTCCCAGGTACACCTCTCACACTCCCAGGTAGTCCTGTGACACTCCCTGGTACTTCTCTGACACTCCCAGGTACACCTCAGACACTCCCAAGGTACCTCAAGACACTCCCAGGTACCTCCTGACACTCCCCAGGTACACCTCCCGACCTCCCCAGGTACACCCCTGACACTCCAAGGTACTCCTCTGACACTCCCAGGTACTCCTCTCACATTCCCTGGAACACACCTGACACTCCTAGGTACACCTAATACACTCCCAGGTACACATGAGACACTCCCAGGTACACCTCTGTCACTCCCAGGTACACCTCTGACACTCCCAGGTACTCCTCTGACACTCCCTGGTACACACCTGACACTACCAGGTACACCACTGACTCTCCCAGGTACACCTCTGGCACTCCCAGGTACCTCTGACACTCTCCAGGGACACTCCGACACTCCCAGGTACCTCTGACACTCCAGGTACACCTCTGGCACTCGGTACATCTCTGACACTCCCAGGTGCCTCAGACTTGCTCCCAGGTACACCAGACACTCCCAGGAACACTCCAGACACTCCCATGTACACCCCAGACACTCCCAGGTACACCTCTGACACTCCCAGGTACACCTCAGACACTCCCAGGTACACCACTCACACTCCCAGGTACACCTCTGACACTCCCAGGTACTCCTGTGACACCCCCTGGTACTTCTCTGACACTCCCAGGTACACCTCAGACACTCCCAGGTACCTCAAACACTCCCAGGTACACCTCAGACACTCCCAGGTACACCTCTGACACTCCCAGTACACCTCCGACTCTCCCAGGTACACCCCTGACACTCCCAGGTACACCCCTGACACTAAGAGGTACACCTCTGATACTCCCAGGTACACCTCAGACACTCCCAGGTACACCTGAGACACCCCCAGGTACACCTCAGACACTCCCAGGTACACCTCTGACACTCCCAGGTACACCCCTGACATTCCCAGGTACTCCTCTGACACTCCCAGGTACTCCTCTGACACTCCCTGGAACACACCTGACACTCCTAGGTACACATCGTACACTCCCAGGTACACCTCAGATACTCCCAGGTACACCTCTGTCACTCCCAGGTACACCTCTGACACTCCCAGGTACTCCTCTGACACTCCCCGGTACACACCTGACACTCCCAGGTACACCACTGACTCTCCCAGGTACACCTCTGGCACTCCCAGGTACACCTCTGACACTCTCAGGGACACCTCCGACACTCCCAGGTACACCTCTGACACTCCCAGGTACACCTCTGACACTCCCAGGTACACCTCTGACACTCCCACGTACACCTCTGACCTCCCAGGTACCCCAGACACTCCCAGATACACCTCTGACACTCCCAGTGCTCCTCTGACACTGCCAGGTACACCACATGACACTCCCAGGTACACCCCTGGCACTCCAGGTACACCTCTGATTCTCCCAG
>NW_024730004.1:0-7037 GCF_018991925.1 Homarus americanus | reverse complement strand
CTCACACTGTTAGACTAAACTCACACTGTTAGACTAAACTCACACTGTTAGACTAAACTCACACTGTTAGACTAAACTCACACTGTTAGACTAAACTCACACTGTTAGACTAATCTCACACTGCTAGACTAAACTCACACTGCTAGACTAAACTCACACTGTTAGACTAAACTCACACTGTTAGACTAGGCTCACACTGCGAGACAAAACTCACTGCTAGACTAAACTCACACTGCTAGACTAAACTCAAACTGTTAGACTAAACTCACACTGCTAGACTAAACTCACACTGCTAGACCAAACTCACACTGCTAGACCAAACTCACACTGCTAGACCAAACTCACACTGCTAGACTAAACTCACACTGCTAGACTAAACTCACACTGATAGACTAAACTCACACTGTGAGTAAACTCACACTGTTAGACTAAACTCACATTGTTAGAACAAACTCACACTGCTAGACTAACCTCACACTGTTAGACTAAACTCACACTGTTAGACTAAACTCACACTGTATGAGTAAACTCACACTGTTAGACTAAACTCACACTGTTAGACCAAACTCACACTGCTAGACTAAACTCACACTGTTAGAATAAACTCACACTGCTAGACTAAACTCACTGTTAGACCAACTCACACTGTTAGACCAAACTCACACTGCTAGACTAAACTCACACTGCTAGACTAAACTCACACTGTTAGACTAAACTCACACTGCTAGACTAAACTCACACTGTTAGACTAAACTCACACTGCTAGACTAATCTCACACTATTAGACTAAACTCACACTGCTAGACTAAACTCACACTGTATGAGTAAACTCACACTGCTAGAGTAAACTCACACTGTTAGACCAAACTCACACTGCTAGACTAAACTGACACTGTTAGACTAAACTCACACTGTTAGATGAAACACTGTTAGACTAAAGTCACACTGCTAGACTAAACTCACACTGTTAGACTAAACTCACACTGCTAGACTAAACTCACACTGCTAGACTAAACTCACACTGCGAGACTAAACTCACACTTTATGAGTAAACTCACACTGCTAGACTAAACTCACATTGTTAGACCACACTCACACTGCTAGACTAAACTCACACTGTTAGAATAAACTCACACTGTATAAGTAAACTCACACTGCTAGACTAAACTCACACTGTTAGACCAAACTCACACTGCTAGACTAAACTCACACTGTTAGACTAAACTCCCACTGTTAGACGAAACACACTGTTAGACTAAACTCACACTGATAGACTAAACTCACACTGTTAGACGAAACTCACACTGTTAGACTAAACTCACACTGTTAGATGAAACACTGTTTGTCTAAACTCACACTGCTACACTAAACTCACACTGTTAGACTAAACTGACACTGTTAGACTAAGCTCACACTGCTAGACTAAACTCACACTGCTAGAATAAACTCACACTGTTAGACTAAACTCAAACTGCTAGACTAAACTCACACTATTAGATTAAACTCACACTGCTAGACTAAACTCACACTGTATGAGTAAACTCACACTGTTAGACTAAACTCACACTGTTAGACCAAACTCACACTGCTAGACTAAACTCACACTGTTAGACTAAACTCACACTGTTAGACTAAACTCACACTGTTAGACTAAACTCACACTGTTAGACTAAACTCACACTGTTAGACTAAACTTACACTGCTAGACTAAACTCACCCTGCTAGACTAAACTCACACTGTTAGACTAAACTCACACTGTTAGACTAAGCTCAAACTGTTAGACTAAACTCACACTGCTAGACTAAACTCACACTGCTAGACTAAACTTACACTGTTAGACTAAATTCACACTCTTAAACTAGGCTCACACTGCGAGACAAAACTCACTGCTAGACTAAACTCTCACACTGCTAGACTAAACTCACACTCTTAGACTAAACTTACACTGTTAGACTAAACTCACACTGCTAAACCAAACTCACACTGTGAGACAAAACTCACACTGCTAGACTAAACTCACACTGTTTGACTAAATTCACATTGTTAGACTAGGCTCACTCTGCGAGACAAAACTCACACTGTTAGACTAAACTCACACTGCTAGACCAAACTTATACTGCTAGACTAAACTCACACTGTTAGACTAAACTCACACTGCTAGACTAAACTCACAATTGCAGGACTAAACTCACAATTGCTAGACTAAACTCACACTATTAGACTAAACTCACACTGCTAGACTAAACTCACAATGTATGAGTAAACTCACACTGCTAGACTAAACTCACACTGTTAGACCAAACTCACACTGCTAGACTGAACTCACACTGTAAGACTAAACTCACACTGTATGAGTAAACTCACACTGCTAGACTAAACTCACACTGTTAGACCAAACTCACACTGCTAGACTAAACTCACACCGTTAGACTAAACTCACACTGTTAGACGAAACACACTGTTAGACTAAACTCACACTGCTAGACTAAACTCACACTGTTAGATGAAACTCACACTGTTAGACTAAACTCACACTGTTAGACTAAACTCACACTGTTAGTTGAAACACTGTTTGACGAAACTCACACTGCTACACTAAACTCACACTGTTAGACTAAACTCACACTGCTAGACTAAACTCACACTGTTAGATTAAACTCACACTGCTAGACTAAACTCACTCTGTATGAGTAAACTCACACTGTTAGACTAAACTCACACTGTTAATTAAACTCACAATGTATGAGTAAACTCACACAATGCTAGACTAAACTCACACTGTTGTGACCAAACTCACACTGCTAGACTAAACTCACACCAAAGGACTAAACCACACTGTTAGACGAAACACACTGTTAGACAAACTCACTGCTAGACTAAACTCACACACTGTTAGACGAAACTCACACTTTTAGACTAAACTCACACTGTTAGACTAAACTCACACTGTTAGATGAAACACTGTTTGACTAAACTCACGCTGCTACACTAAACTCACACTGTTAGACTAAACTCACACTGTTAGACTAAAGTCACACTGCTAGACTAAACTCACACTGTTAGACTAAACTCACACTGCTAGACTAAACTCACACTGTATGAGTAAACTCACACTGTTAGACTAAACTCACACTGTTAGACCAAACTCACACTGTTAGACTAAACTCACACTGCTAGACTAAACTCATACACTACAGACTCTGCCACTGCTAGACTAAACTCACACTGTATGAGTAAACTCACACTGTTAGACTAAACTCACATTGTTAGAACAAACTCACACTGCTAGACTAAACTCACACTGTTAGACTAAACTCCCACTGTTAGACTGAACTCAAACTGTATGAGTAAACTCACACTGTTAGACTAAACTCACACTGTTAGACCAAACTCACACTGCTAGACTAAACTCACACTGTTAGAATAAACTCACACTGCAAGACTAAACTCACACTGTTAGACCAAACTCACACTGTTAGTCAAACTCACACTGCTAGACTAAACTCACACTGCTAGACTAAACTCACACTGTTAGACTAAACTCACACTGCTGATCAAACTGCAGTTAGACTCAAACTCACACTGCTAGATCAAACTCACACTATTAGACCAAACTCTCACACTGTTAGACTAACTCACACTGCTATAAAACCACACTGCTAGAATAACCACTGTTAGACCCAAACTCACACTGCTAGACTAAAACTCACACTGTTAGACTAAACTCACACGCAGCAAACTCACACTGCAAGACTAAACTCACACTGTTAGACCAAACTCACACTGTTAGACTAAACTCACACTGTTAGACTAAACTCACACTGTTAGACGAAACACACTGTTAGACTAAACTCACACTGCTAGACTAAACTCACACTGTTAGACGAAACTCACACTGTTAGACTAAACTGACACTGTTAGACTAAACTCACACTGTTAGATGAAACACTGTTTGACTAAACTCACACTGCTACACTAAACTCACAATGTTAGGCTAAACTGACACTGTTAGACTAAGCTCACACTGCTAGACTAAACTCACACTGCTAGAATAAACTCACACTGTTAGACTAAACTCACACTGCTAGACTAAACTCACACTGTATGAGTAAATTCACACTGTTAGACTAAACTCACACTGTTAGACCAAACTCACACTGTTAGACTAAACTCATACTGTTAGACTAATTTACACTGCTAGACTAAACTCACCCTGCTAGACTAAACTCACACTGTTAGACTAAACTCACACTGTTAGACTAAATTCACACTGCTACACTAAACTCGCACTGTTAGACTAAACTCACACTGCTAGACTAAACTCACACTGTTAGACTAAACTCACACTGTTAGACTAAACTCACACTGCTAGGCTAAACTCACACAGTTAGACTAAACTCACACTGTTAGACTAGGCTCACACTGCTAGACTAAACTCACACTGTTAGACCAAACTCACACTGCTAGACTAAACTCACACTGTTAGACTTAACTCACACTGTTAGACGAAACGCACTGTTAGACTAAACTCACACTGCTAGACTAAACTCACACTGTTAGACGAAACTCACACTGTTAGACTAAACTCACACTGTTATCAAACTGGATTTAAGGATTAAACTCACACTAAGGATGAAACACTGTTAGACCAAACTCACTGCTACACTAAACTCACACTGTTAGAGTAAACTCACACTGTTAGATGAAACACTGTTAGACTAAACTCACACTGCTACACTAAACTCACACTGTTAGAGTAAACTCACACTGTAAGACTAAGCTTACACTGCTAGACTAAACTCAGACTGCTAGACTAAACTCACACTGTTAGACTAAACTCACACTGCTAGACTAAACTCACACTGTTAGACTAAACTCACACTGCTAGACTAAACTCACACTGTATGAGTAAACTCACACTGTTAGACTAAACTCACACTGTTAGACCAAACTCACACTGCTAGACTAAACTTACACTGTTAGACTAAACTCACACTGTTAGACTAAACTTACACTGTTAGACTAAACTCACACTGTTAGACTAAACTCACACTGTTAGACTAAACTCACACTGCTAGACTAAACTCACACTGCTAGACTAAACTCACACTGTTAGACTAAACTCACACTGCTAGACTAAACTCACAGTGCTAGACTAAACTCACACTGCTAGACTAAACTCACACTGTATGAGTAAACTCACACTTTTAGACTAAACTCACACTGTTAGACCAAACTCACACTGCTAGACTAAACTCACACTGTTAGACTAAACTCACACTGCTAGACTAAATTCACACTGTTAGACTAAACTCACACTGCTAGACTAAACTCACACTATTAGACTAAACTCACACTGCTAGACTAAACTCACACTGTTAGACCAAACTCACACTGCTAGACTAAACTCACACTGTATGAGTAAACTCACACTGTTAGACTAAACTCACACTGTTAGACCAAACTCACACTGCTAGACTAAACTCACACTGTTAGACTAAACACACACTGTTAGACTAAACTAACACTGTTAGACTAAACTCACACTGTTAGACTAAACTCACACTGTTAGACTAAACTCACACTGCTAGACTAAACTCACACTGCTAGACTAAACTCACACTGCTAAACTAAACTCACACTGTATGATTAAACTCACACTGTATGAGTAAACTCACACTATTAGCCTAAACTCACACTGTTAGAACAAACTCACACTGCTAGACTAAACTCACACTGTTAGACTAAACTCACACTGTTAGGCTAAACTCACACTGCTAGACTTAACTCACACTGCAAGACTAAACTCACACTGCTAGACTAAACTCACACTGTATGAGTAAACTCACACTGTATGAGTAAACTCACAATTGTTAGACTAAACTCACATTGTTTGAACAAACTCACACTGCTAGACTAAACTCACGCTGTTAGACTAAACTCACACTGTTAGATGAAACTCACACTGTATGAGTAAACTCACACTGTTAGACTAAACTCACACTGTTAGACCAAACTCACACTGCTAGACTAAACTCACACTGTTAGACTAAACTCACACTGCTAGACGAAACTCACACTGTTAGACCAAACTCACACTGTTAGACCAAACTCACACTGCTAGACTAAACTCACACTGCTAGACTAAACTCACACTGTTAGACTAAACTCACACTGCTAGAAAACTCACACTGTTAGACTAAACTCACACTGCTAGACTAAACTCACACTATTAGACTAAACTCACACTGCTAGATTAAACTCACACTGTATGAGTAAACTCACACTGCTAGACTAAACTCACACTATTAGACCAAACTCACACTGCTAGACTAAACCTCACACTGTTAGAATTAAACTCATACTGTTAGACCAAACCACACTGTTAGCCAACCTCACACCAGACCAACCCACACTGCTAGACTAAAACTCACCCTGCCAGACTAAACTCACACTGTTAGACTAAACTCACACTGTTAGACTAAACTCACACTGCTACACTAAACTCGCACTGTTAGACTAAACTCACACTGGTAGACTAAACTCACACTGTTAGACTAAACTCACACTCTTAGACTAAACTCACACTGTTAGATGAAACACTGTTAGACTAAACTCACACTGTTAGACTAAACTTACACTATTAGACTAGGCTCACACTACTAGACTAAACTCACACTGTTAGACCAAACTCACACTGCTAGACTAAACTCACACTGTTAGACTAAACTCACACTGTTAGACGAAACACACTGTTAGACTAAACTCACTCTGCTAGACTAAACTCACACTGTTAGACAAAACTCACACTGTTAGACTAAACTCACACTGTTAGACTAAACTCACACTGTTAGATGAAACACTGTTAGACTAAACTCACACTGCTACACTAAACTCACACTGTTAGACTAAACTCACACTGTTAGACCAAGCTCACACTGCTAGACCAAACTCACACTATTTCAGACTAAACCCACACTGTTAGACTAAACTCACACTGTTAGACTAAAGTCACACTGTTAGACTAAACTCATAC
>NW_024730003.1:0-21176 GCF_018991925.1 Homarus americanus | reverse complement strand
AGGTTAAAGGTAGTGATGATTAATGATGTGTGTGTGTGTGTGTGTGTGTATGTGTGTGTGTGTGTGTGTGTGTGTGTGTGTGTGTGTGTGTGAAAGTGATAGTGAGAGAAAAGTAAAAGAAATAGAGAATTATTGAACTGAACGCTTATAAATACTACCACTATAATAAAATAAATAATAATAATAACAAAAACAACAAGAAAACAAAGAGAGGAATAAAGAAAACTAACAAAAAAAAACAATTGAATAACAGAGAAAGAAACAAAACAACAACAATTAACGACAACCATTTTTATCAGAGGCAAAACCAAAGCTGCTACTAAAAACAAGGAGAGAGAGAGAGAGAGAGAGAGAGAGAGAGAGAGAGAGAGATATTGGCGTCTATATAACTGGTGGTGCTAGGTGGTGTGATGGTGGTAGTAGTAGTGTTGTTTGAGTGGTGGTGGTGTGGGTATTGGTGGTAGGTGGTAATGGTGGTGATGATGGGAGTGGTCTGGTGGTAATGGGTAGTGATGTGAATATTCAGCAGATAGGCACCGACTGTGTTGTAGTAGTAGTGGTGGTGGTGGTGGTCGTTAAGGAGGTGATTAGACATTGCTTTTGAATCACTATACAGAAATTAATTCAGATGAATATACATACATATATGTATACATGTATATAATAAACCCGTGGATATACATATATATAATATTAAATATATTTAATCGTATAAAAATAAATAGCAATTAATAGAGAAAATAAATGGCAATTAATTTCTTTTAGAATCACATGCCATTAACAGTAAACAGATGGCAACAGCATCCCTTGCCATCTGAGTCTCAAAATATATAAAACTTGACATCCAATTTCTAAAATTACTAATATGCTAAGCTTTTTGCCATGACGTCACGACACACGAATGAATGACGTCACGAGGCCACGAATTAAAAACTAATATATATTTCTTAAAAGATATAATTTGAGGATAATGTTTTTGTTGTATTTTTAAGATACAATCAAAAAAAAAAATACATGGGGAATACAGAAGGGGTTAACAGAAGCATGTTTAGGTTGTTCGTGTGCCTGCAGTGACGAACCAGCGGGCGGGGCCTGGCAGGGGAGAAAGATTATATCTGAGTAAAGGGGATGGCCAGTCAATGGTGAGACGATTATAATACTAAACTGAGGATTATATACCCCTTTTAGTTTATATTTCACCTGGGATTAGGCCCACCCAGCAGGCGGGCATAATCAAGATGCTTTTCATATAATATTCTGATAGGGGGAGGTCAAAGGGCGTGGGGGGGGGGTTGAGAGGTGAGGTGGAGGGGTGAGGTGGAGGGGAGGTGGAGGGGTAGGGGAGGGAGGTGGTATGGCGGGGGGGCTGAGAGAAGGGACACACACACACACACACACACACACACACACACACACACACACACACACACACAGAAAGATATATCACAGGTAAAATGTCCAGGTGTATATGCTAATCAACACGATAATTAATTTGGCTAGTTGGAAGAACAAACTATAATTTCACAGGAAGCTGCAAATACACTACACGGGCTTACATAAGGACACATGGTGATATATTTACATACATATATAAAATATTAAGGCAATATATGTATATGCACACATATGTTCTGTTAAGACACATATATGCTAGCCAAGACACATATGTACTATGCTAAGGCACATATGTAAATAAGTTAAGGCACAATATATGTTCTGTTACACACATGGTGTAATGAAGTTAAGGCACATATGTACTAAGTTACACACATATGTACTCTGTTACACACATATACTTGGGTTAAGACACATATGTACCTGGGTTACACAATATGTACCCAGTTAAGACAATATGTATCTAAGTGATAAGACACATATAACTATTAAGGCACACATTATGTATTTAAAGATAAAGACACATATGTACCAAGCCACACACATATGTACCTTTGTATTACACACATATGTACTACATGCACATATGTATTAGCACACACATATGTTCTACAGACACATATGTGCTAGTTAAGACACATATGTACTAGTTAAGACACATATGTACTAAAGGAGAAGTATACATATGTACCTGGGTTAAGACACATATGTACTCCAAGATAAATACACATATGTACTAGTTACACACATATGTACTGGGTTAAGACACATATGTATCTAGTTAAGACACATATGTACTAAGTTAAGACACACATATGTACTAAGTTGCACACATATGTACCTCAGATACACACATATGCACTAGTTAAGACACACATGTACTCAGCAAGACACACAATCTGGGTTAAGACACGCTGCACATGCACACACCAATACACATGATCAGGATTCATTGTTTATGTAATGATTGGAAGGAAACATCAATACACAGGAATAGAAAAGTACATATGAAAGGTAACAGAGAAATACACAGACAAGTATATACTAAATGGATAAGTTAATGTACACATATAAACACAATCCAGGGGGTCGATAGTTTAGTAAATAAGTTATTATTGAATAAACACTATGACTACACACGTACGCACGCACACACACAACAATACATAAGGACTGGAGGAAAGGAAACTAAGGTAAATAAATTTATCTTAGCAACAAATGGAATAAATATATTTTTTTTAAGAATTTCAAACGCGACAAACAAATGATATTGCCTGCTTGCTTCGCCCTCTCACCTCCAACCCATACTGGAAGTTAACCTGAAATTTATTCTTTGTCGGAATAAACTTACCCGTAAATCAGCAGTACACCCGTATGATACAGGAGTGTATACTTGGGAATTTATTCGTGTTGATGAGGTCAGCCAGGTAACCAAGGGATGATTTATTCTCCTGAAGAGGGGAATAAACAGCTTCAGCTGCGTGAGAGAATGAACTGTATTTTTTTTATGTGTTCTTAACGTGAGTTTTATTACTGAGTTTAAGGTGTATTCAACGGGTGGGGGGGAGGGGTGGGGAGAGGAGGTGTGGGGGGAGAGGGAAGGAAGAGAGGTAGGGGAGGGGGGAGGGGAGAGAGGAAGGGTGGGTGGGAGGGGGGAAGAGTGGGAGGGGTGTGAAGTTGGTGGTTGAAGGAGGAGGAGGGGTGAGAGGAAGTGTGGTAGAGTGAGAGAAGACAGGTGATGGAGAGGGGAGGAAAGAAGTAAGGTTAGGGAATATGGAAGAAGATTGTGGTGAGTAGGAGAGTGGGTTATAGAGAGAAGCGGAGGGAAAGAAAGGGGGAGGAAAGAGGAGAGATGAGGTGAAGAAGTGGCATTTATGGGAGAAAGATAAGAAGAGGGAGGAAGATGCAGGGGGAAGGCAGATAGGAGAGTAGATTGTAATTTTATGGTGAGTGGTGAGTGGGGGAGAGGTGGGGGGGGGTGGGGGGGGGGGGGGGGGGTGGGGGGGGGGGGTGGGGGGGTGGGGGGGGGGGGGGGGGGGGGGGGGGGTGGGGGGGGGGGGGGGGGTGGGGGGGGGGGGTGGGGGGGGGGGGGTAGGGAGGTAGGGAGGGAGGGCAGGGCAGGCAGGGAGTGAGGTAGGGAGGGAGAGGTATTCGGTAAAGTTAATTGGAAGGAAGAGGAGAGAGTTTTATGGAGGGAATTTTGGACGTGTGTGACAGAAAGGTTTCAACAGATGGTGAGTAGAAAGTAGTAGTGGGTGGAGGAGGAATGAGAGAGAGAGAGAGAGAGTGGGGGGGGGGGGGGGGGGGGGGGGGGGGGGGTGAGTATGGGGGCGTGTGAACTGACCAATAGAGGATGCGTTGTAAGTGAGGAAGTCATTTAGGTTGTATGACAGGTCGCCGTAATTATATCGTCATGGGTCATAAAGATGATAATGGCTGTAGAAAAGGTCATAACTTGTAAATAGGTAAAAAAGTCATGAAAAAGTTCATGGGTCATAAACACAATCCTAAAATAGGTAAAAAAATATTCCCTCAAAAATTTAATGGGTCAAAAATGTCAAATAATAAATAAATAAGGAGTCAAATAAAATTGATGAAATTTATTTATTTACATTGGGAGGTCATAGAGAGGTGATAAGGGAAGAGGTCATGGGGAGGAAGATACGTGAGGTAGAGGTCACAGGGAGGGAATGATGAGAGGTTAATGAAGATGACCAAATTATTCTGTACAAACCTAGTTAATCAAATCATATTCGGAGAAAAAAAATATCCTCACCAACGCTAGAAAAGCACACTACCAGAGAGTTCAGATGTACCTGCTAGGATGAACACCTGTCCCTCTAACACCTGTTGTGGAATGATACACCTGTCCCACTAACACCTGTTAGAATGATGACCTGTCCTACATTCAGATGTCTGTACGATACACCTGTTTTGCCCTTCAGTTGTTGTAGTTAATGAGGAAAAAAATAAAGTAGTATAGGAAGGAAGTTGTGAAGAGGGAATTGGAAGAGGAAAAAGGAGAGAAAGAGAAGAAAAGAGAGAGAGAAAAAGAGAGGGAAAGAAAAAGAGAAAGAGAAAAAGAGAGAGAAAAAGAGAGAGAGAAAGAGAAGGAGAGAAGTAAGAAAAGAAGAGAGAATTATAAAGTAAGAGGAAGAACACACACTTGCCATTCTACTTAATAATCATAAGATACACTAATATACACTTCATCTACTTATTCAAGATATGTTTAACATACATTTACACCTACTTATTATTACCCTAAGTTACACTAACATACAATTTGACATCTACTTATTACCCCTGTTTAATTTGACATATATTCTGACACCTACTTATTACTCCTAAGATACACTTAACACACACTTGCCATAGTTAAACACCAACACATACAGTTACATACAGTTTAAATAGTTGATAAACAGTGCCAAATAGGAGTGTAAACAGTGCAACAGGGAGTGTAAACAGTGCCAAACATGTGGGTGTAATCAGTGCCAATGAGGGGTAAAATGCCAAACAGAGAGAGGTGGTAAACAGTGCTCAAAACACAATTATATGGTTTGGGGGGGGGGGAGAGAGAGAGAGAGAGAGAGAGAGAGAGAGAGAGAGAGAGAGAGAGAGAGAGGTTCTTCAGCACCACAGAAAAAAACACACACACACACACACATTGGCATTACACAGGGGAGAACAAGAGACCGAATTATTGTTCATATGAGTATAGGTGATGCAAGATCTTCAGACGACCTGAGTATATTAGGGATGATACCTGATCCCCTTTCCCCGAGCCGTGTCAGACAGGTCTGGGAGGGAGAGGATCAAATTGATTCATCTGTGGGTGCAATAGAGAGAGAGAGAGAGAGAGGGGGGGGGGGAGAGAGAGAGAGAGAGAGAGAGGACTGTTGTTTTGACAGAAAATATTTACGTCGGTTTAATGGGTTTAAATTATGCTATGTGTATGATGATTTAACCTCTTGAGTATAATGATTTAAACCCTGAGTACGATGATTTAACACCTTTTGATTAGGGCATTTACACTACCATAGATTTACATCCCTGTTAATTCTCATCTTCACAACACGTAAGGAAATTTCAGCCAATAAGTGATTGAACCTCTTGATAATTAAACTGAAACTCAATGAACCCAAAAGGTTCAGACTCACTTAGAACCTCCTAATGCCAACTAAACATTGAACCTTCCCACACACACACACACACAATACTATATATAGAGAGAGAGAGAGAGAGAGAGAGAGAGAGAGAGAGAAGGATTTGATGGCACCTTGGCACTGGGCTTAAAGGGGGAGAGCTACACAATGGTTAGCTCTGTCCACTGTTATTACCACCAACAACATCATGAGCTGAACAGGCATTAACTGTTTATACTTTACCTGTTTATTTATTATACGAATTAGATGAAATATAAACATGAATTAAAATATGTTGAATTGTTTTTTTATTTTTGTTGATAAAAATAAATATGGAGTTATTCTATCCATTCCCACACTATTCTCCCTGGCAGTACCTCTCACCCACTACTCTCCTGGCAGTACTTCTCACCCACTACTCTCTGGCAGTACTCTCTTTGTGTTTTTTTTGGGTTTTTTTCCTGGCAGTACTCTCTCTCACCCACTACTCTCTGGCAGTACTTTTCTCTCTCACCCACTACCTCCTGGCAGTACTCTCCTCACCCACTAACTCTCCTGGCAGTACTCTCTCGTCTACTACTTCCTGGCAGTACTCTCACCCACCATCTCCTTACTGGAGTCTCCCTCACCCACTATTTTCCCTGGCAGTACTCTCTTTTGTTTTTGGGTTTTTGGGTTTTTTTTTGGTTTCCTCACCCACTACTCTCCTGGCAGTCTCTCCTCACCCATTACTTCCTGGCAGTACTCTCTCACCCACTACTCTCCCTGGCAGTACTTCTCCCCCACCACCACTCTTGGGAGTGTTTTTTGGGTGTTTTTGGGTTTTTTTGGGTTTTTTTTTGGGTGTGGGGGTTTTTGGGTTTTTTTTTGTTGTTGTTTGGTGTGTTTTTGTTTTTGGTGTTTTTTTTGTTTTTTTAGGAAAGAGAGAGAGGAATAAAGGACAAAAAGAGACGTATGGAAAGGAGGAGGTAAACATGGAGAATAAAAGGTAATAAGGAGAAAGAGGGAAACAGATAAAACAAAGGAAAAAATATATGAAGAAAGATGGACCAAGGAAAGAAATAAAGAAGGAATAAAGACAAATATGGAGTGAAAGAAGATTGAGAAAGTAAGTAGGTGAGAAAGAGAACAAAGGAGTAAAGGAATAAACAACATGGAAATGGGAGAAAAAAGAATTGCTTTTTTGAGAAGGTAAACTGTCAAGATAGAGACTTACAGTTGGTGTTGGTGTGTTTGTGTTGGGTGTGTTGTGTGTGTTGTGTGTGTTTGTGGTTGTGTGTGGTGTTCCAGTGTGTGAGTGTTCCAGTGTGATGTTGTGTGGGTGGTGTGTGGTGTTTGGTGTGTGTTGTGTGTGTGTGGTGGGTGTGTTCCAGTGTGTGAGTGTTCCAGTGGTGTTGTGTGGGGTGTGTTGTGTGTGTGTGTTGTGTGGGTGTGTTTGGTGGGTGTTGTGTGTGTGTGTTGTGTTGGTGTGTTGGTTGGTGTGTTCCAGTGTGTGTTCTTGTGTGTGTGTGTTCCAGTGTTGAGTGTGTTCCAGTGTGTGAGTGTTCCAGTGTGTGTGTGTTCCAGTGTGAGTGTTCCAGTGTGTGTGTGTTCCAGTGTGTGAGTGTTCCAGTGTGTGTGTGTGTTCCAGTGCATGTGTGTTTCAGATGTTCCAGTGTGTGTGTGTTCTTGTGAAGTGTTCCAGTGTGTGTGTGTTTTGTGAGTGTTCCAGTGTGTGTGTGTTCTTGTGTGTGTTCCAGTGTGTGTGTGTGTGTGTTCCTTGTGAAGTGTTCCAGTGTGTGTGTGTGTTTGTGTTCCAGGTAAGTGTTCCAGTGTGAGTGTTCCAGTGTGAGTGTTCCAGTGTGTGTGTTCCAGTGTGTGAGTGTTCCAGTGTGTGTGTTCCAGTGTGAGGTTCCAGTAAGTGTGTGTTCCAGTGTGTGTGTGACTGTGAGTGTCTGTGTGTGTGTGTTCCAGTGTAGGTGTTCCAGTGTGTGAGTGTTCTGTGTGAGTGTTCCAGTGTGAGTGTTCCAGTGTGTGTGTTCCAGTGTAGTGTTCCAGTGTGTGTCTCCAGTGTGTGTGAGTGTCTGTGTGTGTGTGTGTTAGACTCCAGTGTGAGTGTTCCTGTGAGTGTTCCAGTGTAAGTGTTCTGTGTTCCAGTGTGTGTGTTCCAGGCGAGTGTTCCAGTGTAAGTAATGTGTGTGTGTTTGTGTGTGTGTTTGTTGGTTGTATTCCATTTAAATAACCTTCATTTTCTTTTTAAAGTAAAAATAAAAAAAAAAGGAAAATTAAAAAAGGAAAAGTAATAAAATAAAAGTAAAAAAGTTTAAATAAATAAAAGTCACAAAATCAAAATAATGATAAACCTTAGATTTAACTGGTCTTCTACAATCCCAACCCCCTAAAACCTAAGTTAAATTTTTCGTATATTAGAAGATGGGAGGAAGGAATCTAACTCACTAAACTTAGAGCAAAACAATGGTGGGGAAATGACTTAAATCAATGAGATTGATAATTGTTTATTATTCTTATGAAAACGGATTTGTGATCTTTAAGTAATCACGACCATATATCATTTCTGTGGTTCAGTCAGTAAACTGTCGGTTAAAGGGGTTGTCGTCGTAGTAAAGGGTTAAGTAGTCGGGTATTAAAGGGGTTGGGTTATCTGGGTTACCTGTCGTAAGGTTAACTCATCGTATTAAAGGGGTTGTCGTCGTATTAGGTTAAACCATATAATGAGGGGTTAAACCATCATACCAAGTGTAGTGTTATGTTAGGTTATACCCACAATGTAAAACAATAACTCAAGACAAACACCCCATCATAAGCAAATTTATAAACAACTTGAACTTTTAACCTGACTGAGGATCAACAGCAACACACCCAGATAAGACAAATCGGAAGTATATCACCAGACAATGCAAGACGAACTGGAGGCTTGTGGGGTTAAGGGTAATGGGATAGATACAAATATCAGTTTATTTTTTATTTTTCAGATTTTAATGATTATGAAAATTGAGGACAACAACAGGATAAATTATGATTAGTATTTACTTGGATTAATGAGGAGAAAATAATCCCATTATATAAATCCTTCATTTATTTGGGATTATGGATAAAATTTAGGATAAAAATCAGAATTTTACTAAGAATTATGGAAATGAAAAATTATCTAAAATGAAGATAAATATAAGTATAATAATGACAAATAAAAATTCTTCAACATTACAATAATTAATTGCAGAATTACTGTAGATAATGCAGACTAATAACCCTTCAAACGGGTTGGGAAGGTGAGAATTTATATGTTACATAAATTCTAAAACATGTCCAAGATATGAGATTGGGTGCTTGATACAACACGTCAATCTGATTAAAAAAAATACTCCAGAATTTAAACAAAATTCCTAATGAAAGAAAAATATAGAGAGAGGGAAAAACACATTGAAGACACACACACACACACACACACACACACAATTTTTTTTCCTGATAATACGTAAAAACACGCTTATTTAATGGTGAATAATGGAAACAAACAGAAGACCTTGGTGATGAGGGGAGGGGGGAGGGAGGGGTTAGGAGGGAGGAGAGAGGGTAGGGAGGAGAGGGGGAGTAGGAGAATGGGAGAAGAGAGGGGAGGGGTGGAGGGGTTCTGGGTGGAAGGAAGGAGTGGATAGGGGAAAGGGGAAGGGAAGGAAGGGGGGAAGAAGGTAGATGGGAGAAGAGGGGAGAATATGGGGTGAAAGAAATGAGGAGAGTGGGTGAGGAGAGAGGAGAGAGAGAGGAGTGTAGAGTGAGGAGAGGGAGGAGGGGGGAAAATCAATTACCTGGAGGAGACAGAGACGCCTAAGGCAATACCTTGGAGGAGGGGAGGGGGCAATTTACCTCCCACAGGTGACCAGGTGAATCCAGAGGTAAAGTGAGGAGGAAGAAGGAAGATAGGAGAGGAGGAAGAAAGAGGAAGAAGAAGAAGGACGAGGAGTGAAGGAGTGGGGAGGTATGATTAATAACGGAAGAAAGAGATTGGATAAATGTAAAGAATTAATAATATTTGTATGTCACCAAGTTAAACTTAACCTAACCTTAATCAGATTACCTTACTTAAACTTACCCAGCTCTTGCCTAGCTCAACCTAATCTCAATCACCTAATCCTAATCCTAACTTAACCCAAACCCAACCTATTCAGTAAACAAAACAGCAACGACAGGTGTGGGAGATAACACTATAGTGACACACTGGGTGAGTGAGTAGGAGGACGGTGTAGTGATGGAGGGGAGTAGGAGGACGGTGTAGGAGGACGGGAGTGGGAGGACTGGGTGTAATTGGCACTGGGTGTGATTCAAGATGGATCTCGGGTGGAGACGGTAGCAAAAAAAAATCAAAGACTCTCTCTCTCTCTCATTTCTGGTTCTTTATTATCACCCGCCATTACCACCATCATCATCACTACCAACAACCACAACCAACCACAGCAAATCGGACTTGAAGATTAGTTGGCAGGTAAGATATGCCCCACCACTAGTCAACCATAGTGTCGCCAGCCCACAATGGACGCTCACATATACTGCACAGTCTGGGCCGCTTGTATCAGATTTCTCAGATTATAAATGTTTCTGATTTAAATGAAGGTCGGTGCTATGTAAATTTATGAGGTGTGGGGGGTGTGGGAAGGAGGGAGTGGGGAGGGAGGAAGAGGGAGTAAAGGGGTGTGGGGAGGAGGAAGAGGAGGAAGGGGTATGGGGGAGGAGGAAGAGGATGGAGAGGAAAGGTTATGGAAAGGTTGAGGGGAAAAAGGCGTTTGAGGTGGTAGGTTAGGTTAAAGAAGAAGATGGATGTGAGGATGTACAGTCGCTTGCACTTATACCTGGTACAGTGGCTGGCGTATTGTGTGAGATGTGGCAACAGTGTGGAAAATTTATGCAGCAACCTTATTCTGGCTACTATTGCAAAGTTCCATAAGACCATTTCAGGAGTTTTTAATACGATGTAAACAATCACAGAGTTGCCACATCTAACATAATACCCGAGTCACTTATCAGGTATATGGAGGCGACTGTATATGATGGGATTAATATTAGTATAAACGATATTAATTTCAGACTCAGATAAACTGGAAAAGAGGAAGAAATTATACCTGAATTATTAGACTGTGGTAGATCGCAGCATGTGAACGAACACACACACAAACAAATTATAGTGTCATCAAAAGGTAATGCTTAGGTTTTAATAATATATTATTAAAATCTGGGTTTTATTTCAATCACCCGTAGTATATGTAAGTTCGAGAGCTGGTGGGGATTTGGACCACAGGAGTTCAGTCAATATAGGAACAGTTCCCTGACGCCCACTGACTTTAGTGTCGCCTTGAGAAAATAGTATTGTTGTGGCTTTAAATCTTCTTAAAGCGGCGGGCAAAAGTGATGGCCATATGACGTCACTTGCAGTCCACACACACACACACGCGCGAGAGAGAGAGAGAGGGAGAGAGAGTGAGTGAGGAGGAGGGAGAAATAGTGACCTTAAGAGACCCCTCACAAGTGTTGACCCCAGACACTCCACCAGTCAGTCCTCCTCGGTACACCGTTAGCCTCGATCCTCCACACACACACACACACACACACACACACACACACCTCAAACACCAGTCAAGATCCTCCCTCTGTAGGACCTCCAGGATACCTCAACAATACCTTAAAAGTACCAGAAGGAAACGAGGTCTGGGGTTCGTGTACGAGGATGGTCGGCCCAAGGGCCTTCAAGGCGTGAATTTGTTTAAGGTGTAGAAGCTGTCGCCAACACAACAACCACACCCTGAGTTAACGAGCTGCCTGACCCAGCAGTAGGAATAATCCGAGAAGACCGGACAACTCGCCAACTGCACTGGCTAACCATTACTCCCCGGAACACGATCCGCAAATCGATTAACATCCAGGTTACCAATTACTGCTGGGTGAGCAAAGAGGCAAATGGCGTAAAGAAACTTGCCCATGTCACCCCTGCCAGGATCGAACCCAGACCCACAACTTGCGAGACGAGCTGACCATTATACAGCAGGTCGCCTCTTGGGAATATAGACCTGACCACCCATGTACAAAACACAATGGGTTAGGTTGGGTTAGGTTATACAGTTTGATATGCTTCGAGTATCTCACTCCAGTCAGTTTTTAAAAGACAGACAGACAGAGAAGAATAGCTCTATTACACATCATCACACTGATACTGGAAACAAACAACTCCACAAGTCAAAACTCTCTCATAAACAATTATTAATGTTATGGTTGTAGACGAGTCCCCAGGCGCCTGGGGTCCAATTCCAGCACCGCCCGTCTGCCTGCCTGCCTGCCTGGCCCACAAACTGGCTGTCTGACTGGTTGATTCAAAGCTTAGCTATCTGTTGAGGGACCTGTGGATTGGGAGAAGCCGGGGGGGAAAGAGAGGAGAGATAAAGAGGACGAGATAGAGAGAAGATGGGAGGAAGAGAGGGGCCGGGGAGGAAGAGAGAAAGGGGTATAGAGAGGGGCGGGAGGAAGAGAAAGAGATGAGGGCAGAGAGGAAAGAGGAAGAGAGGGGGGGGGAAAGAAAGGGGAGAAGAGGGGAAAGGAAAGAGAGGCGGGAGGAAAGAGAGGGGGGGATGAGGAAGAGGCGGTGAGGAAGAGAGGGGCGGGAGGAAGAGAGGCGGGAGGAAGAGGAGCCTGATCTATTTGAGGAACATGACAGAGCAACACCGCCCGTCCACCTTTTCTGGACCATTACCAGACGACGTGCACACATACGTACACTCCTATACATCAAGGTGACTCACAGGTGCTGGGTAACGCTGATTGTTGACAGGTAGATAACAGGTAGACGACTAGTAGACTATAATGTTGAGTGAAGATAAACAGCTGGTAGACAAATAGGTTGCAGGTAACCTATTATAACCAGGCGTCACCCAAAAACAAATTAATAACACCAAACTACTTTACACCTGACAAAAACCTTCACTACTAACCACAAAGGCATCATCCACACCATAACTACAAACAGGAATTTATGACCATTAAACAACCCTCCCACAAACACATACACACACACACACTAATGATCAATTCAAAACAAACCACATATAATATATTCAGCAATGACACATTTACCCTATAACATATAAACAATGGGCTCCAACACGATACGTTATGAAAAATAGTGACATTCAAACTACAGTCACGTCTCAAAATACAGAGGGTTTATGATGGTAACGATTATGTCAACAAAATATAACCTGAATATTCATTTTTTTTGGCATTTCTGTAACCTGGATATAGCGGTTGAGTGTTATATATAATATTTATCAAATGTTATTGAGTGGAAGTATATTGATTTGTTTGAATGAGTTTTGATTTGGTTTATATAAGAGAGAGAGGATAATAACAGTAAACGAAAAGAAGAAAGGAACGGCGAACGAAAACAAAGAAAATGAACAACAGAAAACGATAAAATAAGACAAAACAATGAGGGATAACTAGTGATAAACCAGAATAAATGTTAATATAATAGGTGGGGAGGGAGGGAGGTAAAAGATAATAATTATAGATAGGAAAAACAAGATAAGGAAACAAAGAAAAGACAATTGGGAAGAGAGAGAGAGAGAGAGAGAGAGAGAGAGAGAGAGCTGAAGAGAAAGTGAGAGACAAAAACAAAAGATAATGAAGCAGGAAATGAGAAGAAAGAAGATCAAAATGAAAAAAAGTAATAAACAGGTGAAGGAAACTGTCATATATGAGAGAGCGAGAGAGAGAGAGAGAGAGAGAGAGAGAGGGGGGGGGGGGGGGGAGTCAGTAGCATCTCTCTCTCCCACACCAGAAGTCCTTACCTGTAATACCTGAACACAATACACCCTCCTCACCTGTTCCATTACCTACCTGACACCTCCAACATCTCCATCATCATCGTAACACCTTCACATACCTCCAAAACCTCCCTGCCACGTCTCAAAACCTCCACCCCTCCATCTCTCAATACCTCCACACAGAAGAACGATGATGATGATGATGATGATGATGATGATGATGATTGTACAAGAAGAATGACAGTAAATGATTAAAACAACATGTAGAGCTTATCCACACACACACACACACACACAGTGACCTCCACCACCAAGCACTGGAAAGGTTTGGCAGTGGACTACTGCACCACCCTCGTCATCACCACCTCCTGCCACCGGCACCCCCCACCAACTCCAGTCCGCCACTACAATAAAATTCAGCCCATAAGAGCCCGCACTGATAGATATAAGAATAGCACCATCCCATCTATTGTTAAAATAATAAACAACTCCTGATTTATGTACTGTACAGCCCTGTAAATGTATTCAATGCATATTATATCATCATGTCTAAATCAAATGTAAGTCTGTATATTTTCAGCCAGCACGCTCTATTAATAAACCGTTTTTATTATTATTTTTTATCATGTACACCAAACAGGTATTATCCATCAGAAATATACACTATACATTCTTCATCCCGTCATAGTGAAACTTCTATTTAACGGACTATATAGAGATGAAAGTTCGTTATATCGAGGGTCCGTTAGATGTTGAAACTCCTATCTGACGGATTAAATACAGAGAGAAGTCCGTTATATGGAGGTTTCAAAGTTAATAAACCCTGATATAACGGACTTTCATCTCTTACAGTCCGTTAAATAAACCTTTGCCTAACAAATCAACAATACACAAAATCAACTGAAATCAACAACTCAAATAAGTAAAGGGAATTAAAATCAACAAACCTAACCTAACCACACGCGCTTGATGTTGTGGGCAGTATTATGTCAGTTCCGCTACACATACACTCCTAAATTGGTCCAGTACGTCACCACGCGTTCATCTACCGCCCCACCCTCTCACCTGTGGCCCCATCCCCCGCCCGTTCATCCACCCACCTTCCTCCGTTCACCTGCCCTCACCCACACCCGTTCACTGGCCGTTTAAAGCCTCACCCGCTCTTGTAATTCAGGCAGGATCCACGCTTATGAGGGCATGACGCTGGGTGATTTAGATCTGTCATGGCGTCCGCTGCTGTCACTCATGCCATGTGTTCCTAGATCACTGTATGTGGTGTGTCATTTTTCTAACCTAACCTAAGGATAGATCACACAGGTAAGAAGAGCAAGGACCAATTAGCGTATGACAGGACCCGGAAACGCGTGGATTTTGCTCGCCTATCCTCCTCTTCCCTCCCAACCCAAAACTTAAATGATTTAATCTAGTTAGCGGCAGTAATAAAACTCCCCGTTAAACTTACATAAAGTTTGGGAGGAAGATAAATGATTTTACTTCGGAAATAAGGTGTAACAAGAGGGGAGGATGGGGGAGGGATAGGGAAAGATGAGGAAGTGGGGATGGGGAGAGTGGGAGGGAGGGATGAGTCACCAGCAAAACACACCTGACAATCACCCTCCTGCACTCACCTGTCTATCGTTCTCCCTCTCCCCTCATCGCCCTCCTCTCTCCTCTGCCCTCCCTCTCCCCTCACCGCCCTCCCTCTCTCCTCATCGCCCTCCCTCTCTTCATCGCCCTCCCTCTCTCCTCATCGCCCTCCTCTCCCTCATCGCCCTCCCTCTCCCCTCATCGCCCTCCTCCCCTCATCGTCCTCCCTCTCCCTCACCAGCCCTCCCTCTCCCCTCATCGCCCTCCTCTCCCCTCCCTTCCCTCCCTCTCCCTCAACTTCCCTCTATCCTCACGTGCCTCTTACCCTCACCACCTGACTTCCTCACCTGACTCTTAATTGCTCCTCGTTCTAGTTTCTATTATTATCAAGAACTCTCTAAGTTACTGTCTTCTTCCCGGCTAAAAACAAGAAGACACGGGGGGAGGGAGAGGGGAGGGAGAGGAGGGGAGTGGAGGGAAAGGAAAGGGAAAGGAGAGGGGATTTCGACTTCTCATTGAGAAAGCTATCGTCACGCCTCAGCTTAGAGATTCTGATACGTTCTGACACCTTCGCCCCACGGAGGAAAGGGGAGAAAGAGGAGGGTAGAAGGAGGGATAGGGGGAGAGGAGGGATAGGGGAGAAGAGGTGAGGGGTAGAGAAGGAGGGAGAGAAGGAGGGAGGGAGAAGGAGGAAAAAATGAAGGAGAATTTATCATGTCTCTTGAGTCTAGATTCACAAAGGTTAAATTAGATTAGGTTGGGTTAGGTCTCCTGAGTCTAGATTCACAAAGGTTAAGTTAATTAGGTTAGGTTTAGGGTTGGGGTTAGGTCTCCTGGGTCTAGATTCACAAAGGATCTTATTATATTTCTCCCTCATTCATTTCGGTGACTTAAGTTAAACAAAAATATTAACATGTCAAATTACACTGTGATTCTACCTTAACTAGATAACATAGACCAAACACCATTTACGTTTCACTAAGTTAATTTTTGTCTGATAATTAAACGTATCATGTTGAGGTAGGTCTGGTAATTTAAATGTTAATATTGGATGTTATTCTGTTAAGTAAAACCATTTTAGTATTTGTTGATAATCTCACTTCGAGCCTTTTGAGACTACACGCTGGGGTGGCATTACTGAACGTGCTAACACCTGGTATATACTGTACGTTCAGCAGGACTCCTGAACGTAAAACTTAAAGTAGTGCTCACTGAACACAGGCCTCGACTCTTGAGACTTTCAGGCTGTATAAATAACTGCGTCCACATGCTGAATGATTCCTAAGGCGAGTATCTCTCTCTCTCTCTCTCTCTCTCTCTCTCTCTCTCTCTCTCCAAACGAGTTAAGAACACAGGCAGGTCAACCACCACCATTTTAGCGCCGTTCGTTAACTCAGGTCAGCTTTACCACGACACACACACACACCGCTGTATGTTTATCGATTGCCTCACCACCTACTACCACAACCACCATCCACCTCCTACTACACAATCCACCATCTACTACCACTATCCACCTCCTACTACCACTACCAACCTCCCTCTACTACCACTATCCAACTACCTCCTCTTACTACAACTACCCACCATCACCACACACACCCCTCTCATACTCAACCACAAAACAACCACCACCACCATCACACACCACCAAACTCCCTACCACAACCATCCACCTCACCCCCAATCCCCACCCAACCCCCACCATCTCTAAACTTGCCGGGCTTCCCACCACGTGACCAGATCAACATAATGCGTCGTAGTGCAAAATGCTCCAAAATATCCAACTGTTGTCATGGTAACGCTACTCAATGATGACACAGTTTTTTTCTCGAGTAATAAAAACGATGACATGTGACAATTTACAGCGATGACTAAATTAATTTGTAATAACAGCGTTCACTAGTTTGGGATTCTCCTGCACTGACGGTTCATTATTATTGTTATTATTTATTATTATAAGCCGTGTCATTGTACTCACTGACTCACATAATCAGTGACCGAGAAGACTGGCTCTCTCTCTCTTTCTGACTCACAACTGTAACCTACCATGTCACCTGTCAATGATCGCCACACATTACACACCTGACCTGGTTGACCTATAATTATATACCTGCAGTTCAATATCTGACCTTTATCACCCCATTTGGTTAAGTCATCCTAATCCGCCTTTCCTGACTTGACTGAAGCTATTTCTTGCTTGGGGAATACGTACCCCACCCTCCCTCAGTCAATTTAATCACTATTTTTTTAACCAAACGACGGAATAATGACGTGGAGACAACAACAATCTGTAAATAAAGACAAGGTTGAGACACTCCTTCCTGTGGCCTGATTGGCTGAATAGTTTGTGACGTTATAGTGACGTGTAAGTAGTTCATTGGTGGTGGAGGTGTGGAGGTGTGTGTGTGTCACGCCAACTTTTAACCCCTAACCTTTGTTTTACATTTAAATTAACTCAAAATAATTTCACATATTTTCACCGTAAAATACACACAGGTTTCAAAGTTTACTCTCAATTATAAATACTATCGAACCTCGCCATTATTTTTTTTACTTTACAATACTTTCAAAATTACAATAACAATCACCAAATACAATTACGTGTAATTCGAATTTTATCTTCGTAAAGTCACTCAAGTAGAAACACACAATTAAATTTACGTTAATATATACTTAGATGGCATGGCATAAGGAGTACAGTTCATTTAGACACTGTAGAGGTTCATTTAGACACTTTAGAGTTTCATTTAGACCTTTATAGGTTCATTTAGACACTTTAGAGGTTTATTTAGACACTGTAGGGGTTCATTTAGACACTGTAGGGGGTTCAGGTAGACACTGTAGGGGTTCAGGTAGACACTGTAGGGGTTCATGTAGACACTGTAAGGGGTCATTTAGACACTGTAGGGGTTCATTTAGACACTGTAGGGGTTCATGTAGACACTGTGGGTTCATGTAGACACTGTAAGTTAATTTAGACATTGTAGGGGTTCATTTAGACACTGTAGGGTTCATTTAGACACTGTAGGGCTTCATTTATACACTGTAGGGCTTCATTTATACACTGTAGGGGTTCACTTTTATACGCTGTAGGGCTTCATTTAGATACACTGTAGGGGTTCATTTCGAGGGGAAGCAGTGAAGGGGGCAAGGGAGGCCCAGGGTCTTGTTGAGCCACAGGTCTGATCTCTGGCTCATTTACTTGCATGAGGCGACCGTCTGCCACTACCATTTCCGCCCCGCAATATTTCAACACAATTTTTTAATCCTTTTCTCTCAAATTATTGTGTCTTTTCCGTACGAGCTATTAAAATCTCTTTATATAATCCATGAAATATTTTTGACTATTTCGGATGTGTTTTCATTCATACGGACGGTGTCTTTAACTGCCTTGATATTTATGAATTAAAATACGAATATAAATGATTATATAGGTTATGTAGTGGTTTTTATTTTTTATTTTGGGGGTAATGGTACGGGTTATGTTGTAGAGTTAGATAATAATGGTATATCCTCAGCCAGACGATAGGTTAATCGTCTTAGATAGGTTAGATGGGTGGGGTGAGCGGAGCGGGCGGGCAGGAAGGACGGAAGGACAGGCGAGCAGACGGTTGGCATCATAGCTACATATCCTACTGTACTATAATAAGTCGTGAGGGACACACACCACACACAGAAGAAGCCTGCAGAATCATGCAGCGCAGACTACTCCGGCTACATCAACGCTCTCTCACCCTGCGTGCCATGGACGTGGTGGACTGCGCATTCTCGTCAACCTACACTTGCGAGCATTCCCACCACCTCGCGCAGTACGCCACTACAACGAATTTCGACGCGGGCGGTATAAGAACAGCACCATCCCATCGTGTTAAAATAATAAACAACTCCGGATTTTTGTAAATGTATTGAACGCATATCATTATGTCTAAATCACATGTAAGTTTGTATATTTTCAGCCACCGGCTGAAACTCTATTAATAAACCGTTTATTATTATTATTATTATTATACACACACACACACACACACACAGCGTCCCATGTTAAGGTACAAATGAATGTAACTCACGTGGTACAGATATATTACTGTCGGCGGCAGGTGATTTATCTGTCTGTCTGTCTGTCTGTCTGGTGTAAACCACAGTCTGGCAGGGGAGGGAGGGGAGGGGAGGGAGGGAGGAGGAGGGAACAAACGGTGGGGGAGAGGAAACAGGACAAGAGAGAGGGGAAAGAAACACGGGGACAGGGAGAGGGGCAGGGAGGAAGAGGGGAGGGAGAGGGAGAGGGAGGAAGCAGGGGAAAGAGTTGCAAGGGAAGGCGAGAGAGAGAGAGAGACAGGCAACACACCAGAAGGGAAAGTACCGCTGTTCTCGTCCGTCTTTACCGCACATTATTCCACCGTGACGCACCTCATAGTCTGCCCCCTAGTGTTATATTGCCTAGAGGCTATATTCTATTTTCTTCTATGTAAACAATATGTAGTGTCTTCCCTTATAGCCCCAGACACCCTTATAGCTAGCAGACACCCTTATAGCCCCCCAGACGCCTTATATAGCCCCCAGACACCCTTTCTATCATACAATAACACACATAGGCGGGAACTCATTCTACGCCAGGTGGAAAACTCTCTCTCTCTCTCTCTCTCTCTCTCTCTCTCTCTCTCTCTCTCTCTCTCTCTCTCTCTCACATTCATATACATTCATAATCTAACATATACAAACACACGTACGCACACAGAAACACACACACACACACATTTTATATACACATACATAATCTAGCATACACACACAGACACACACACACACACACATACAAACAAAATAGTAAACCATGTGATAATATAAGTGGAGCAAAACAAACATACAAACACACCTCTCACTCATATTCCACACACACACACACACACACACACACACACCACACACACACACACACACACACACACACACACACACACACACACACACACACACACCAACCCACTAACTAAAACACAAACGCACAAACACATCTCTCAGCATCCTTCTCACACAAATAAACAACAAACAAATATATAACAAGGAAAACAAAACACTCTGCGTGACCCTTAACTCAACTCTGCAAATCCTGTGAGACTTTCCACTAAATGTTAAGGAAAATATTTATAACTAATGGTGCGCTTTTCCTGCCGCCCATTAACCCTTCCGTGGCAGGTCTGGGTCTTGTGTGGCAGGTCTGGGTCTTGTGTGGCGGGTCTGGAATCTTGTGTGGCAGGTCTGAGGTCTTCAATCTGGCACCCCCGACTCTTCACTCTGGCACCCCCGACTCTTCACTCTGGCACCCCCGACTCTTCACTCTGGCACCCCCCGACTCTTCCTCTGGCACCCCGACTCTTCACTCTGGCACCCCGACTCTTCACTCTGGCACCCCGACTCTTCACTCTGGCACCCCCGACTCTTCCTCTGGCACCCCCGACTCTTCACTCTGGCACCCCCCGACTCTTTTGACCTCAAACTCTCAAATCCTTAAAATTTGACATGAAGCTAAAATCCTTAAAAATCTGACATGAAGCTAAAATCCTTAAAAATCTGAGCATGTAGAAGCTTGATATAAAAAAATCTGTTAAAACTCCAACTCAGGATGGTAATGGAAGTTTAATCTCTCGAAGTACAACATTGCAGTATTACCACAAGCAGACTCATTTGCATACAACGTGAGATAAGCTCTGATGGAAATTCTATAGTTGTAGACGAAATTCCCTTGGCCGGGTGGGCTAATCGTAAAAAAAATAACGCACCATAACCTTAACAGCTGCCTACAGGACGATTTTATTCCTATATAAGATCAAGTTTGCTTATTCAACCTAGCATAGCCTGGCTTGTGGTGGTGGTGGTGGTAAGCCTAACCTAACTTCTTATTCTAACTGGGGTTACTGATGATATCCACCTAACCTGCGCTCATGTTAAGCGTTGGGTTGGGTTGGGTTAAGGATGGAATCGGAGTTATAGGTGGGTTGAGGTAGGTCGGGATGAGCTGGAGTTAGGTTGGGTTAAGTTGGGGGTTAAGTTGCATTGGGTTAACTTGCAATAGGTTTGGTGGCGGGGAATTTATCATGGTCTCAGCAACACAAGCACAGCGTGACTGTTGGCCCGCAGAACATCATGCACTGTACACCTAACCCTAACTTATAAAATAATATAACCTAAACTAGCTAACCTTAACCTAGCAAATAACTTAATATAGCCTAAGCAAATGAGG